>NC_041221.1:34144898-34181272 GCF_002837175.3 Physeter macrocephalus | reverse complement strand
AGAACCTAGGGGCAGGATGGGAATAAAGACACAGACCTACTAGAGAATGGACTTGAGGATATGCGGAGGGGGAAGGGTAAGCTGGGACAAAGTGAGAGACTGGCATGGACATATATACACTACTAAATAATTCACTTTAAATGGAGAATGAGAACGACATTAGTCTTCTCATGAGCAGCATAGAAACAGGATGAACCTTAGGAGTCAATGAAGTAATGGATTTTGTGTTATAAAGAAAGATGATTTCCAACCAAGAATGACCAATCCAGATGATCAAATCTACTCCAAGGATAAATTCAAGGAAGTACATATACAAAAAACATTCCCAATGCATGTTTGGAAATCATACTAGGATCTCCTTCTTCAAAAATAAGGGACTAAACCAAGAAAGAATTAAACATGACATGGACACATCTGTGGTATCCATCCAGCCAAGCAAAGTAGGAAAGCAGGTGGATGGGAGGTTGGTGGGGAGAACTACTTGAGAAAATAGGAATTTAATAACATACTGATATTAATGAGTGTTTGGAATATTTGTAATGCACTGATGATATAGTAAAGAAAAATAGAGTGTAAAGAAGAAATATAATTAAAATTCTATAAAAACCAAAAACATTTATATAAAACAAATGTAACAAATGAACTAGGTATTGTTGCTTTTAGCCATATGAAGTTATTCCTTGATAAACTACAATATATTTGTAATTTATACATATAAATCAATACACAGGACTTGTATTGAGATGCAACTCCAATTCAGAATGGTGAAATATGAAATTATATTATCCAGGCCATGCGTTCAAGTTTGCTACCAGCAATTGTGTTTGAACATATATTGGGGAGCTTGCACGAATCTTTTCTTAAAAGAGTGAACCATTTTGAAGCTAAAAAATATGCTTCTAGCTACCCAACCCAATTCAATCTGCACATAACCATTTTGCTGTGACCTAACCGTTGATTCAGAGCAGTGGCTGAGGAATCAGACCAACTGAATCATAAGCTAGTTCTAAAGTTGTTCAAACTTGGGCAAATGATGTAAGCCTCGTTGCCTTAGTTTCATCACCTGTAAAAAGTAGATGATAGTTCCTTTCTCACAGTATTGTTGTGAGGATTAAATTCACTAATATAAAGGAAGTGCTTAGAACAGAGCCTATTATAATAAGTTATTGCCTGATAGGGTAGTTGCAAAAGTTAGGTGAACACTCTATTTAAATAATGAAAACAGAATTTTGCCTATAGCACTATAAAAAGTTTAGCAATCCAGTATAGTAGTTGCAGTATAAATGAAAAGACATAGATACCTGCCAGAATGCGAAAGCAGTACAGCCAATCTGTTTCTGGTTCAAATGACTTGGGTTTTCCTGATTAAAAATTTAATTGAAAACACTGATAAAATAATAATGATAATACATCTTTTTGATAATTTCCACAACTGCGCCACATGAACTTTGTATGTGTCTGTGTGAGTGTGTAGCAATACAGCAAATTACATAGATATCATAAACATCTTGACTAAGAGTAAATTCAGACAAAGTATGATTTCCCGTAATGGGACAATCAGCATGAGGCCTCAGTGTCTAATTTATTAATTTATCACAAACAAAAAAATCCACTGAAAATAACCGTCTGGTGCTAAAAATGTAATGCTGAAACTTAGGCATTGCTTCTTAATTAAATATTGGCAATATTGTTTGCTCTAATCTTTAAAAACTTCCTTTGTAATCTATTTTCAGCTTAAGACATGTATTATTTATCTTCAATTTTCAAATCAAAAAATCATGAAGTGTCAAAATGCCTGTAAAATCAGGGCTTATATACAAGATTAATTTCCACTTTTTCTAAAAGTGAACATATGGGCTTCAAAGGTGCTAGACTTATAAATAGTAAGATTAAAAGAAAAAGATCCAGGCCTCAACGTACATATCTCCTATTTATTCTTAGATGTGTGTAGCTACTTTGACAATCTCTTGTATACTTTCTAAGTATTCAGTTAGTTTGAAAGTTTTATTTTATATATATTTACAGGTCCATTAGTAATCATTTAATATCAGACAGACTAAAACTTAAAAGTAATACTAATTTTAACAGAACAGAATACTGACCACTTGAATTAACAAAAAAGTGTAATATAACGCTTTTTCTTTTATTGTGGTGAGAGCACAACATACATGAAATCTGTCCTCTTCACAAAACTTTAAGTGGACAACATAGTATTATTAACTACAGGCAGAATGCTGTATAACAGATCTCTAGAACTTCTTCATCTTGTAGAACTGAAACTTTATAATCATTGAACAGCAGTACCCCTTTCTCCTCTCCCCCAACCCCTGGGAACCAACATTCTAATCTCTGTTTTTATAGTTTAACTATTTTAATACCTTATGTAAAGTGGAATCATGCAGTGTTTGTCCTACGACTGGCTTATTTCACTTAGCATAATGTCCTCCAGGTTCATCTGTGATGCTGCATATGGAAAGGTTTTCTTCTTTTTTAAGTCTGAATAATATTCCATTGTACCTATATACCACATGTTTTTCATCCTTTAATCTGTCAATGGACATTTAGGTTGTTTCTATATCTTATCTACTGTGAATAATGCTACAGTGAACATGGAAGTGTGGATATCACTTTGAGAACCTGATTTCAATTCTTTTGCATGTATACCCAGAAGTGGCATTGCTCTATCATATGGTAGTTCTATTTTTAATTTTTTGAGAAATTTCCGTACTGTTTTCCACAGCATCATTTTACATTCCCATCATTGTACATCCACATTAACAATGAACAAGGGACAAGAATTCCTATTTCTCCACATCCTAACCTACATGCACTTTAAAAAAAAATAATAGCCATCATGATAGGTGTGAGGTGATATCTCATTGTGGTTCCAATTTGCATTTCCAAGTTGATAAATGGTATTGAGTATCTTTTCATATAAGTGTTGGACGTTTGTATGTATTTTTGGAGAAATGTCTGTAAGTCCTTTGCCCATTTTTAAATCAAATTGCCTGTGGGTTTTCTTGCTATCAATTTGTAGGGGTTCCTAATATATCCTGGAGATTAACCTCTTACCAGATATATGATTTGCAACTTTTTTCCTGTTCTCAAGGTTGCCTTTTTACTCTGTTGACTATTTGCTGTACAGAAGCTTTTTTGTTTGATATAGTTTTATTTGTCTACTTTTCCTTTCATTGCTTGTGCTTGTGGAGTCATATCCAAAAAATCTCTGCCTAAACCAATGTCATGAAAATTTTCCCTTATGTTTTCACTACAGTTTCGGTTCTTACACTTAAGTGTTTAATCCATTTTGAGTTGATTTTTGTGTACAGAATAAGACAAGAGTCTGATTTTACTTTTTGCTTGTGGATATCTGGTTTTCCCAATACCATTTGTTGAAGAGATTATCCTTTCCTATTGTGTATTCTTTGATCCCTTGTCAAAGACCAGCTGACCTTATAAGCATGGATTTATTTCTGAGCTTTCTATACATCTTCAGTGGCCTATATTTTTATCTTGGGATGAAAGAATGTTTTAACATACATAAATTAATTAATGTGATACACCACATTAACAGAATGAAGGATAAAAATTGCATAATCATTTCAATAGATGGAAAAAAAGCATTAGACAAAATTCAACACCATTTAATGATGAAAACTCAACAAACTGTATATAGAAGAAATTTACCTTAATATAAAAAAGACCATATTTGAAAAGGTCATAACTAACATCCTACTCAATGGTGAAAAACTGAAAGCTTTTTAAGATCAGGAAGAAGCCAAGGATGCCCGCTTTTGAAAACTTCTTTCAACATAGTACTGGAAGTCCTAGGCTGAGCAAATAGGCAAAAAAAAAAAAAAAAAAAAAAAAAAGAGAGAGAAAGAAAGAAAAGGCATCTAACACTGAAAGGAAAAAGTGAAAATTATTTCTGTTTGCATATGGCATAATTTTATACATAGAAAACCAAAAAAAAAAGAGAGAAAGAAAGAAAGAAAGAAAAGGCATCTAACACTGAAAGGAAAAAGTGAAAATTATTTCTGTTTGCATATGGCATAATTTTATACATAGAAAACCCTAAAGATGCTCCCCAAAACTATTACAATGAATGAATTCAGTAAAATTGCAGAATACAAAAATATAAAATGAGTTTCATTTCTATCACTAACGACTATCCAAAAAGAAATTAAGAAAATAACCTCATTTACAATATCATCAACAAGAGTAAAATATTTAGTAATAAACTTAACAAGGGAGGTGAAAGACTTGTATCTTGAAAACTATAAAACATTGATGAAAGAAATTAAAGAAGACACCAATAATTGGAAAGACATCTCGTGTTCATGGATTATAAGACTTAATATTGTTCAAATGGCCACACTACCCAAAGTGTCTACAGATTCATTGTAATCTTTAACAAAATCCCAATAGCATTTTTCACAGAAATAGAAAAAAACAATTTTAAAATTCATATAGAACTACAAAATAATCAGAATATTCAAAATAATCTTGAGAAAGAAGAGCAAAGCTGGAGTCATCACACTTCCTGATTTCAAAATATCTTAGAAAAGTATAAACATGAAAACAAGTAGTGTACTGCTAAAAGCTCAATTCCAAATTAAAAAAGAAAAAAGTTATACCAAGTATAGCCAAACAAAATGGAACAGCTCAGTCACTTTACAAAGAGCTCCTGTGTTCTCTGGAAGTGATTCAGGGGAGTGGTTAAATGCAAAGTCTTTGTTGTCAACTGCCAGAGTTTTCCCAGCCTCACAGTTTACCAAGAGTAATTCAGCATTTGTAAAAGTGGAGCTCATTATAGGAGATAGGATCGTTTCAAGCATTAAATGGAATAATGCATATAAAATCTTTTGGTCAATATTTGATACACTGTGGTAGTTCAATATATATTAGTTGTTGTACTCTTAACTTCTTTTTAGGAAAGAGGGAGCTACAGATGAGTATAATTTTCTGAGTCCCACAAAAGAAATCATAAAATAAACTTAAGTTCTTTGAATACTATCTTTTAAGATCAGAGTTTTCTTTTGGTTTTGCTTTTTTTTCATTCTTATATTCTCAGTGCATAGTGTAGTATTAGCTGCCACAACAATGATCACTTAATTGATGGCCCTATAAATGAAAAGCTAATGAAATTTCTCCGCAGAGCATATCTGAAGAGGTGCCCTGGTATTTAGCCTTCATTACTATATTATTGGGTTGCGGTTCTTGGGTTCCTGTACTCTGGACCTTATGGAAGACTCAAGGCATCACCTCATTGCAACATCTCACCCTCCAGAACTAAGAGATGGAAGCCATAAGATGCTGAAGCTTTCTCTTTCAGATGGAAAATCCTAAAAATGGGGTTTAGTAGGACCCTGCATTCTAATACTTGGACTCACAGGAAGTGGATGCCTGTGGATCAGAAAATATCAGGACAAAAGAGAAAAAATAAGACAAAAAGCAATATATGTAGAGCAACCCAACTGGAGAATGATCCTAATCAACAGACAAGTCCTAGCTTTGTTCCCTAAAGTCACAGACTAAAAGAAAGCCACGCTCCTGGGCCTGACTCCAGTGGAAGGAAACTGTGAGAATCTACAGACAAGACAACAAGGGAGACCACAGCAGCAGGACATATAATTTTCTCGGACTCGTAACTCCTCAGTGGGGTAGATTTAGAGAATGGACCTAACTGCTATCCAAAACTTCAAAGACATGAAACCTTCTGCTGAATGTGGCCCTATGTTCAGTGCTCTAAAGAAGTAAGAGGAGAACTTGGAACTGAATCTCAGCCCCAGCATGCATTAAGGACTCTGGTTTGCAAATGGACTTCCGTCCAGCTGCTAAATCTTTGCAAGCAAGGACATCAAACCCTTTCCTGAAATTTATCCTCTCACAGCTTCTTTTTTAATACCACAAACCCATAATTTGTAATTGTCCCCAGCAAAATTGCCCTTCACCAAGTTTTCAATCTTTTAAATCAAATGAGTCGAATTCATGACTGTAATATTCTGAATATTCTTGTGTTTCTGGAGCATCATCTTCTGCTGTCTGCCCACTTTTCATTTGGTCTCTTTTCTGTCTCCTCAACTGGGTCATAAAATAAATTCATGAGTAATCCCATCTAGCTATAACTCACTTTCTCTTAGGCTTTTAATCCCTTTTTGTCTTTTAATCTGCACTATATTATATGCTGGCTTACAACTTGAAAGCTTTTTAAAAAATACTGTATATGAAAACTCCATATAGTAATATAGTCACTAAAATATTGGAAAGGAATAATTTTAGCAAGATGGAAAAAACCTCATGATAAATAATAGAATTATAAGTGAACTGAGATATAGCTTTTATTTGGAAATAATGGCATAGTTAATTTATGACATATTTTTGTCATCAAGCCTGTATTTTAAAGTAGCATCAAATTTTACCAATTTAAGTAACAAGAATGCCTCCAAGTTAGCATATATTGTGCAGGTAATAAGTTCAATGTTCCATACAGTATGCATTAAAATTATAGTTTAGTGATTTAATGTTTTTTACCTTTCTTTTTATGTGTTACTCTGAAAAGTTCAAAGTGGTTAATAAACAGATCACTGTCCTATAAAGTAGTGATAATACATATGTTATTTTTCTTTTTTGATGAGTTTTAAAACTCACATCCAACTTTTAAAGTTTTTTCTAAATGAAAACATACATTACCATGCTAAAGATATCTATAACTTTTTCAAATTCAAATCATAGGTTCCATTCTCAGGAGAGAAACTTATATGAAGTGACAATTTGATGAAAACATAGGTGAAGTGAAATAAAGTTGATAAATCATCAAAGTTTAATCTTATTAACTATCAATTTAATCAGGGTCTTTTGTCTAGAATTACAACATGTGTTTATATCCTGGAATCTAAAGACATCTATTCCAAATCTCCCATTTTATAGATGAATAAACTGAGACCAGATTATTTGTCTTTTCCATTGTCATTTGCTCATCAATTGAGAGAATTTGGATTAGAAGACATATGAAAGATAGTAAAGTTTGAATTTTGTTTAGCTGCAGTACATTTCTACCCTGATGAGTTGGATTACAATGAACAAGTACAGATGACAATTGAACAACACAGGGACTAGGGGCTTCTACCCTACATGCAGTTGAAAATCTGGGTCTAATTTATAGTTGGCTCTTCGTATCCATGGTTCCTCCTTATCTACAGTTCTACATCCCTGGGTTCAACCAACCATGGGTCATGTAGTAGCATAATATTCACCATTGAAAAAATTTGCATATAAGTAGAACCAAGCAGTTCAAAGTTGTGTTGTTCAAGGGTCAACTGTACTGTATTGTAAGTGTTTAAGTCTTTTATTTCTTTAAAAATTGCTAAAACTAAACGTCAGCCTAAATCACTGTAACATTTAACCACAGCAACACAAAAGGAACAAAATCTAAATATTAAATCACAGTACTTATACACAAATAGCACATCTTTCTCTATTAGCTAAGATTATTTAATCAATAATGGCTAAAATTACTGCTACTTTATAGCTGAACATGCTTTCTATCAGTATACATGTTTATCTGTGAGCACTTTTAAATATTGCAGTCATGTGGCATCGTCCTATCTTTTGAGTTTGTGAAATAATCAATAATCAAGATCACTGGATTCCAGGTAATGGGAACTGATAGAACTAGTTCTGGACTTTATTGTAATGAATTTTCCATAGAAACGAACTCAATACAGTCCTTGCTTTTACAAAGTTTATTCTCTTTCTTAAAACTGGGAGTAGAATCATACACTCTTCAATAGATTTAGCAAGGCTTGATATGTCGAGATCACTAACACGCTAGTAATTGATTTCTTGTATTTTTTTGCCACTCTCATTGCGTTCTAAAGTCACTTTTGATTTGAAGCTGCTCCTCTGATTTCTGTAACAGACAGCA
Source organism: Physeter macrocephalus (assembly GCF_002837175.3). Classification (NCBI taxonomy): domain Eukaryota; kingdom Metazoa; phylum Chordata; class Mammalia; order Artiodactyla; family Physeteridae; genus Physeter; species Physeter macrocephalus. The sequence goes on along the minus strand of NC_041221.1, from coordinate 34,173,345 downwards.
AAACAGCATCACTGCCATAAAGGTTGAGACGAGGGGACATTGAGTTTTTGACCCGAGTCAAGAGATGTAATAAAGGCTGGGGCTTCCCTGGTGGCACAGTGGTTGAGAGTCCGCCTGCCGATGCAGGGGACACGGGTTCGTGCCCCGGTCCGGGAAGATCCCACATGCCGCGGAGCGGCTGGGCCAGTGAGCCATGGCCACTGCGCCTGTTCTCCGCAACGGGAGAGGCCACAGCAGTGAGAGGCCCGTGTACCGAAAAAAAAAAAAAAAAAAAAAAAAAAAGAGATGTAATAAAGGACGGCTTCACTGGAAACTTCTAACATGGGCTGATCAAAAATATTTTCTAAGCCAAAATCATTTATTTTTTATTAGTTTATTCAAGAGAAATTTATTAAGTACCTATTCGGCACCAAGCTCCATAGTAGGTACTGGAATTAAAAAAGAACTGTACGCAGTCTTCACTCTGTATGGCGTGCTTGCTGCCTACTGAAAGCATGAGAGAGGTGGCATGACGCTCTGTGAGCATATGGAAATGAGTTTCTGGAAGAGGAGTTATTGAGGCCAATTTTTAATTTGGGCTGAAGTTCACCTGGGTGAAATGAGACCTTTCTGATATCCACAACCCAATCTATAAAGAGCAGGATATGAAGTAGCGCTATGTCTTAGGGAAATAATATTGCACTGAGGCAGCATAAAATAGAAAGTTTCATAAGAGATAAACCTGGAAATGTAGGTAGAGGCAGATTCACAAAGGGCATTAGAGATAATGCTGAGGACAAAATCAAATTTGCATTTCTGAAAGATGAATGTGGCTTTAATTACACAGGGTGAATGGTAGGTGGTTATGAGAGGTAACGGGGAGATGGTTAATATCTTAAAGTCATAATCCAGGTAAGAAGTAGTAAAATTTTGAGGAAAAGTAGTGGCAGAATGAAGAGTACAAACACATTTTAGCAAAGTTTAGTCAATAAAGAGGACTGGAATGGATGTAAACAATAAGTGATTTAAAAAGAAGTTTAGAATGTAACCAAGAAATTGGACGTATCTTGGTCAAGTTAACTGGTAGTTTTGTTATTTAAGCAACTGGAAAATATAAATGATGGTCCAGTCATTAGCACCTAGAGGCAAATATGAGTGATACTGCAGAGTTAGGCATATAGGATGAGAGACAGAACTTGGGGTGCATGAACCTTTAAAGGGCAGGGAGAGGAAAAGGGTGTGTAAAGAAGACTAAGAAATGGTGATCAAGGAAGAAAGGAGAGAGCCAAGAATAAATGATGCCGAGGAGGCCAACCACAGTTGGAAGCAACCTGAAGAAAGAGATTGGCATCAACCCATTTAAATGCCCCTAAAGGAAACAAGTAAACCTGAGGAGCCTCTTTCACTGGTGGTAGAAAAGATCAGTTAATCAAAAGCAGTACTGAAAAACTGAAGGAAGGCAGTTGTGGGCCTAAAATGTGCTAATAGGTAGTACTAGGCTCAGGAGAAAGCAAGATTTCAACTAAGGGAGGGAAGGAGCCAGTGGAAGTATTCTGTGGAAGTGAAACAATGAATGAGTTTGTCTGTAGTACACCCAGTGGTAGACTGGATTATGAGAAGTGGCTGGGAAGCAGGCAATAGTGGAAAAAACCAGAAGGGGGTGATTTACATATATTGTTTAACGTATACTTTGCAGACTCTTTATGGAATTCAAATATGTTTCCAATTCTTGGTTGAGATGTTCAGAGTTCTTACCCAAAAATGAATTGACAGAGCTCTAATTTTTGTTGAACAGTGGATAAAACGTATTTCCTGGAGGGGAGATTTGGAGATACTGAGGAGTTGAGGTTTAGAATGAAAAAAACAGATGGATATCAGACTATGAATGGTTTTGAAAGAGTTCAGACTGTGTGTAGTGATTCATAACATACCACTGAAGGATTTGGACAGAGCCGTGATACGTTCAAAGCCCTGTAACCAAAAGACTAATCTGCAGTAAGGGAAAAGTTATTTTAAAAAAGAGGTAGGATTGGATTCTGTTTCAATTTGCAGAGCGAGTTACTGGAATTAGAAGGAAACAAGGAAATCTTAGCCCATCATCATAAAGTTGAAGAATTTTAACAACCATTTTGATGTGGGCGCCCTATGTGCCATTTACTATGCAAAGCAATTTACATGCATTAACTCATGAACGAGTTCCACGAGGACCCTACTACTTGTACTCCCATTTTTAATTTGAAACAACAGAGGCTTAGAGTGTTTAAGTGACTTGCCAAAATTTTGTTAATTCGGAAGTAATAGAAAACCCCAATCCATCACCAAATATACAATCTCATACAAAAAGGAATGTATGGTCTCAAATCATCAAAATTCTTAAAGGTTGAGCTTCAGGCAGGTTGGATCAAGACTCCCCATCACCTTTCCTGGAATTCCCAAGTGTGTGTGGCCTCTTGTGTGTGTCTGTCTCCAGTCATGTTTCCCCCAAGATGTTGAAATAACTACAGCCAGACGTTTGTGCACCAGAGCGCAGAGAAAAAGAAAAAGAGAGCATTTCCTAGAAGGTCCCATCAAATATCTCCTCTGGTTTTATTGGCTTGAAATGGGTTATATTTACATTCCTGAACCAATCATCATTAGCCAGAAAAAAAGGTTCATGTTTGTGAGTTTAGACTTGAGCCAAAGGCATCCATGGGAGTCAAGTTCCTTGTAAGGTATATTGAAGTGTGAGGGAGATAGTGATATATGAATATGTATATGAACAGTTCCTACCATTAGGTGGGATTAATTTTGGGGGGGGGATTACTACATTATCCACTACAATTACAGTATTATCCTTACAGAAGTGAAATAATTTGCAAAAGATCATTTATTTAATTGCAGAACTGGTTCTAGGTTTCAATACTTCTGACTTCTGGTGTATACACACACGTACACACATATACACATAAACACACATACATACACAGTTTGCATTTTTCCTTTTACTAAAACCAGATAAAGTGATAAGTGGTTAGGAAGATAGATATAGATAATAGAGTAGATACATACATACAAAAGTACATATATACATATATACATAGATCTCTCTTACCCTTAACATGGCAGAATCATCCAATCAAATAAAAACAAATACTTTCATGTGTGTTGGGTGTGTTTTAAATAAACTCTAATTAACTGGTCCTTAGTACCTTGGCTAAATGCATTTGAATCAGAAGTAATTTCTTTATCCTTTAAGAATATAAAGCTACACAGCAAAAATACAAACCTTACTGAATTATAGCTGAGAGCCATTGAGTGAATGAATTCCAAGCTCATACATTTTATCATGATTTCTATGGAATTTCCCAATGACAACTTCTGTGAAAATAATTTCTAAATTACATTAAGTACAAAGGAGACAGCATTGTACCATCACTAGAAGTCAGAGTTCAGTTATGTGTTGCTGGGAGCAGACATTAGGATTTGTATTGGTGTTCGTGGTATAGAATTCTTGGCACACAGCAGAGAGATAAAGTGCTCATTAAAATGGATTCACTTCTCCATCAAAGTACATTTCAATCACAAGGTGTAAATATGTATAGTCTAAAATATTTAGGACATATCTGGGAAGAAAGTTGTATAACCTTAGAGTGCTTCTGAATCATTGGACTGAATAACAAATCACAAGTTGATGTCACAGCATTACATGTGCCAGGGGATACGGTGAGGCCAGGCTGAGCAGAGTCAGAGTTGGTGGCAGAGAAAAACAAATTGCCTGCTCTGATCCTAGAAGTACAGCTCAAGGGAGCATAACTTCTGTTCTGGAGGAATTTTTTTAGCATATGTCTTTTCTGATCCTTAAACTTTCTGATTACTGCCGGCAGGTTTAATAAGTATGCCAACTCTTCATTCTTGTGTCTCTAATAAAGTGACCCAGTATCGCCATAGTCCACTTGTTTACATTTTAATATATTTTAAACACACATCTCAAAATCACATTTTTCTAACATACAGGAGATAAAATCCAGGGTAGTATTCAATATTCAAATAATATTCAAATATTAAGGTATGGGACTTAAAGACAGGAATCATAGTAGTGTATATGTTTGGGAGTTGTCACCCTCTGTGTGATGCAGGAGAATAAAAAGTGAGTATATATGTATTTATTTTATTTTACATATACTCAAATAGCACATATTGTGTGGGAAACTATTATAATTTCTTTATAAATATTAGCTGATTTAATACTTCTATAAAACGAGTACTCTTTTTTTTTTTTTTTTTTTTTTTTTTTAGTATGAGGAAACTAAAACAGAGATGTAAGTAATTTGCTTGCAGTCTCACAGTTTGCTAGTGGTTGATCTAGGATTCAAACCTAGGTACTAAAGTTCCAGAGGCAAAGATGGTAAACACGATGGCAAGCAATGCAGCCTCTCCTAATTGAAGAAATCTCCTAGGGAAAGTGTGTAGGACTGGACTTCTCAATGATGGCTACTCACCAGACTTATCTGCAGAGATTTTTAAGTGTTTCTGATACCTGGCCCACCCAAGAATAATTAAATTAGACTTTCTGATGAGGGCCCAGGAATTGGTATTCTTAATAATCCTTATAAATGTCTTATATGCAGCCCTGGTTGAAGATAAAGAGGACAGAGAAGCCATTTACAACTTTACAAATATAGAAGGAGAATCAACAGAAGGAAGCTAAGAGACAAGTGTTCATAAGCAGTGCAGTGAAATCTAATGTAAAATTGATAAAGACCCAGTTCCCTTAAAGAGTAAGCTCACCTGCTGTGCATGTATGTTTAATTTTACTGTATAGTTAAAGTCTGCTAAAATTATAGTTTCAATGTCTTATAGTATCCTAGGCCTGTAAAGTATGTCATATGTGTGCACACGCCCTCATTTGCTTCCCTCTATCTGACTCATTTCTGAAACCCTCTCTGCTTTACAGTTCTCTGCTGCTCAATGTCTTCTTTATGGGATAAAAGGTACATTTATTTTCCAATCTTATTTGGAAAGAAAGTGTATTATATTTATCATTCTATACCTTTTTAACTCTATATTATTTCTTGATTATAAGGCAATGTATACATAAGGCAAAAGCTAAGAGAAAATACGTTGCATTATATTTTTATTTCTTTTCCTGTTTATGCATCAGTCCCGAGAAGGGTTAACATTATTCAGCAAATAAGTGTATATTGACTTCCATCAGATTTGTGTTCCAACTTGTGGCTGAATCTTGTTTATGTGATTTTTTTAAATGTAATGTCACTCATTTGGGGTTCTGCTTTCTTAAATGAGAACAGTGATGTGCATTAGAAATTAAAGACAAGTTAAGCTCTGAATTTAGTGTTAAAAAAACTCTAAAGGCCATAACTAGCTTCCAGGTTGCCCATTTCAAGTGTTGTGTATTGCATTTGTGTCTTTTGTGTGTATTTAGGAGTATTACAAGGATTCACCAATAAACATTTATTTGGGATGTAATTCATGATAGACATTAGAGGCACAAAGAATGAATATGGAAGGGCTTCTGATGTAAAAGGCTCTGTATTCCATGAGAAGAACAAATGATGCGTAGAGTTTTAAAAAATCAAAATGTACTAAGGCTATTGGGAGTACAGAGGAGTGGACAACCTATCTGCGCTTGGGAGCAGAAAAAACAAGGACTCACAGAAGTGACAGTAGAGCTGGGACATCAAGAGTGAGTAGGATTTCTCCAGATGGTGGAAGCCAACGTCCTTCAGGCAGCAGGATCACCTGGGCAAGAGCACAGAGGCGTGAAAAAACCTCAAATAAACAGTAAATAAGTATGTACAGTGACTGCACGGGGTCCCTGGCAGCACAGTTGGAAATTAATCTGGGAGGGACATGGAAACCCATTCATGTCATGCTAGTCATAGCATGTCAGTGAGTTTAGATAATGTTCTTTCATTAGGAATAAAAATCCATTCGAAGTTTTTTTGGAAACCCATTCATGTCATGCTAGTCATAGCATGTCAGTGAGTTTAGATAATGTTCTTTCATTAGGAATAAAAATCCATCCGAAGTTTTTTTTTTTTCTTTTTTAATTCTAACTTTTTAAAAAATGAATGAGAATAACTTAATCAATCTCATGTTATAGGAAAATGACTCTGATGCTCCTGTGTGAAAGGAGCTGGAAGAGGAAGCAATTAGAATGCTCTGGAGCCTTGCAGTTGTGAGAGTGAAGATTCAAACCAGTTGAGACAGTGGCAGGGCAAAGGCAAAAAGCAAAGAACATATTCAATTTATAGAATGTCCTTATACATCTGAGAAATTTTTTAAAATGAAGAGGTCATAAATTCAACAGAATCCAATTATGTTTTCAATGTATTTCTAGTAAATTTGTTTATTTAATACCCTAAATGCAAAAAAATACATAGAATATAAACCTGTCACGCTGGAAGTGGTGTTTGACAGAAAATAATTAAGTAGCATATTATTTTTTATTGTATGTTGAGAATAGTACCTGGTGCATGGTGTGGACCACTGAACATTTCTTGACTGAAAGAAGAAATGAACGAATCAACAGATCAATGCCTACTTTAGCTGAAATCATGAGATAGGCAGGCTCAGTTCTATTACCACCATTTTGTATGAGAATGACTTTCAGTATCCATAAGAATGATTTTAACATGATTGGGCTTCAATTCTTTCATTGTGAAATGCAGACATTGTGTCATTATTTCTACAATTCATCCCCATTGAGAATACTAATCTTAATGAAATCAAATAAAGTATATCACATTTTGCATGAGCAAACAGAAGTAGGCCATGTGTGGCTGCATTATGAAAGAAAGCTGGCTTGCTTTCTCTAGGCTCCAGAGCCCGCATCATGTGCATGGACTAGAACTTGGGGAGGAGAGATAATTAAAACTCTCAGAACTTCAACATTTGGAGCGGTTACATTGTCATCCTGGGTTTGAGTGTTAGAATAAACTCCAGGATGATGGCTACAGACAAGAAGACTACTCCAGTTTCTGTGGATGTCACTGACTGTATTATTTCCTTGTTTCACATCAAACATGCCCCCGCCACAACCTCCCACTCCTACCTCTTGGGTATTTAATGTTTAATAGTGTCAGGAACTGGTGTGCTATACAAGCACTGACCAAGGTAGTCTTTGGAGATGTATGTGCTGCAGACAATTAGTTGCATCTTCTTAATGAAGGGAGTATGAAGTCTCTCTTTTGCATTAGTTTGGTGAAAGCTGTGGACCAGTAAACAAAACAAGCTGATATAATGCTGTTTAATTGTGTTCTTATAAACTCATATAGAGGTAGCTCAAAAACTCTTAAATAACTTACATCAGAAACTGCTTTTTCACTAAACCAGAGTTAATCGCCACTGTAACTCAGTGAAAATAATTTTTTAATATCATGGATATTACTATGGATGAAACAAGTGTCATTATTCTTTCTATCCTGTGATCCTTTTGAGTTGGACAAAAGTGGAATTGAATGATGCATATTTGCTGTTTCTATAACTTATGGGAATACTTCTTAATTCACTCCTTTAACATTTGAGCTTAAAAATTATTAACCTAAAGAATTTAATATGCATTTGGAAAATATTTTTCTATATACGTAGCAAAAATGTATTCTGCATTGAGCATATGGTGACCATTAGATAAAAGTTTATTAAATTTGTTACTACTTACTTTCTAGAAGATATAATACTTTTTTCTTCAAATATAGCCTCAGAGTAAAACAACCCACTGCTTTTCAGCTGCAATATTTATACCTAGAATTGGGCATTATTCAATATCTGTAGACTTTACCTGTATAACACGTGTGTGATGAAGTGATAATGAAGATCTAGGTAAGTGATTTCTGGGGGAAAAAAATCATTACCTAGAAGAGGGGAGGGAAGAGGGGAATTGACTCTTGCAACTGTTCATTCTTACATCATTAAGGAGGACATACTTTTGATGAATCCTTAATGTAGGTCCCCAATGCCTACCAATGCTTATTTGTCTAATAATTATTAAAGATGCTGCAAATATTGTTGTTGATGATGATGAAAATGATGATGATGGATGATGTTGAATAACATCAGTTATCATTCTTGACAGCTTAGAAATGTTTGCCTACTTTCAGGAATTCCCTGGTAGTCCAGTGGTTAGGGCTCTGAGTTTCCACTGCAGAGGACACAGGTTCAATCCTTGGTCAGGAAACTAAGATCCCGCAAGCTGTGAGGCCAAAAAAAAAAAAAAGTTTCCCTACTTTCCTTCTAGTAGTGTCTTCCCCTGGGAAAGGCTGTTGTAATAAAACATATGCTTTATCTGTTGATATAACTAGGATCCACCAAAACATCTTAAGATAAAGCATTTGGCATTGAATGTCTACTGAAAGTTATGATTTCTTACTTTTTCAACATTCTAACACTTCACGTACCAAAAAAGTAGAGGTGAAGAGATGGTTCATTCTCTTAGCTTTTAGAGCAAACCTTTAAGATTGAGTTTGTTCCTGGTTGGCACAGTCTTAAGAAAAAAGCCTGAGTGAGTAAATGGAGCAATCTTGCATTCCCCAAAATGACAGTTACATTGGATGCCTCCAAGAGATGAAGAGTGTTCTGTCCACTGTATAACTTCGGATGCACATTTCACTCCCTTTATGCTCAGTAGGCATTTCCTTCCTTCATCAGTAGCATATTATTTTATTTATACTGAGTTTGATAATTTTGATTCTACTTTGTTCTCAATTCAGAATAGTAACACTGAATGGACATTAAGAAGAGATACTCATTTTACAAGTTCTTAGAGGAAGACTTAACTATGACTATGAATATGTAAGACAAAACTGCTGAAAAAAATCTCCCGTCAACTTCTCTTAGTACGTAAATAATATGGCCAAGTGTCAAGAGATGAGAAAGCTACAGATAATTTGGATTGTCTTTGAAGTTTTCCTATGTCAGTGAACAGAGAATAATTCAGTCTTGAGGCATAAAGGTGCTTCTCTAGCTAGAATTGCAATTATTTTCGGTCCCTCATTTTCTCAAATATTCTGTCCTAATTAAAGGCTTCCTAAATGAGTATGTAATTATTGATTTTTAAACGGCAATTGCAAATTACTTACACCCTCTAAAGTTCAGTAAGCCTTTAAACCTTTTAGCTCTTCTATTGATATCCTAATCATGCAATTAAAGCATCTACAGTAAGCAGATGAGCTAATGCAAGCGGTGTCATGTTTTCTTTGGTGTACAAATCAATAAAGCTATTGTGATGACTTTCAGGTCAATGACCTAGCTACTGGAAATGGACACAGCTTTAAAAATAGATATTTAAAATAAGTATCATTTGCACTAACAGCTAATATTGTTGCTCAACATTTTGGTTATAATAGTTCAGTTATTCTCAGTGACTTCATATACTCACAGAATTAAGGAATGCCATATTCCAAAGGAAAATGGAGTCCAGAAGATAAAAGACATGACCTTGAGCTCTATAAAACAAAGATGTTAGAATCATATGGTTTTATTTTCCAGGTGCTTATGTGCTCCAGGTCAAGGCCACGGATGCAGATGACCCAACCTATGGAAACAGTGCCAGAGTCGTTTACAGCATTCTCCAGGGACAGCCTTATTTCTCTATTGATCCCAAGACAGGTAAATTTTTTATTAGAGACAACATTGTCACCTCCCTTTCCCATTCTAACACTGCAATAAAGATTCAATGCGCTCCCCATCTAGCAAAGGAAGATAGGATCTTACCTTGCTGCTGCAGAGCTATTTCTTTCAGATTGAACTTGGTATAAATATAAACCTTTTTACACATATATGCCAAGTCCAAATTTGTTAGTTAGGAATTCTTTGTATGATTTACTTTAAATTTTCCAAAGTCTAGGAATATTGGGTTTTTTTTTTTGTTTCTTCTAGCTAAAATAGCTTTTTATTTCAGTTTTTCTTGGTTGGGTTCAATTATATTCAGTTTGGGGCCTAATCAACCCAAGATTATGGCGTTTCTATTGCTATCTTTATCAAGGGTTATGGATGGTGACTTTGGAAAAATATAGACTTATGCTTCTAGTAGGGGAAAGAAGAGGGCTGACAAACTTGAAACTCCAAGATCACTAATTCTTCTGGTCTATGTTTTTGAAGCCAGTCTCATTTTTAAGTCAAACCGTTGAAATTCCAGTTTTCAAAGCCCCATATAAGAATCTATGGAAAGTATAGAAAGGGCAGGAAAACATGCAGGACGATTTTGTATTCCCTTTAAAATGAAACGAGTTCCCCCTGTTTCTAGAGAATCTGTTTTTGAGTGCAGATGGTTTTTAAGGAGCTCCAGTCAAGCTAACCAGTGATCAAAGCAGGTGCTCAGCGTTACAGTTAAAGCAGAAACTCCATAATGGCAGTTGTTTTATTCAACTCTTATACAATACATAACAGGTTGCATATTAAATTCAATACTGTTTATCACATCGGTTTAAAGTAATGGAATAAACTGTTAACTTACTGGACTAATAAGTTACTTTTAAAAATTGTAAATAGATCTTTAAAGAGCTACATTGATTTGAAAGGTATTCGTTTCTGACACTATACATGCAAATGGGTTAAACATTTCAAAATTTATACTTCCTCAGAAGTGTGTGGAAACTGGAATACCAATTAGATATAGGTTAATTAATAATTAACCATGGATGGATGTTGCTTGGAAACATAAGGTCAATTAAGTGAAAATAAAGAACCAGCAAATTTTCTGTCAGCTAAACCTGCCATTCTGTCTGTCCTCACTTCTCACCCTTTTCATCAAGCCAACAGGGGGCCAGAAACGATCAAAAAATGAAGGGAATAAGGCTGGGAGCTGCTCCCTTTTGTACACTTAAAAAGGAACAGATTGTAGTAAGGACAACATTAGTCCTTTAAGAAGGGAACTTCAGTGCTGAAGAAAATACAGAAAGGTTCAGGACAAAGAAGCTCTTTTGGTTTGGAAGTAGGATCAGAGATCAAAAACCAGGGGGTCGGGCTTCCCTGGTGGCGCAGTGGTGGAGAGTCCGCCTGCCGATGCAGGGGACACGGGTTCGTGCCCCGGTCCGGGAAGATCCCACATGCCGCGGAGCGGCTGGGCCCGTGAGCCATGGACGCTGAGCCTGCGCGTCCGGAGCCTGTGCTCCGCAGCAGGAGAGGCTGCAGCAGTGAGAGGCCCGCGTACCGCAAAAAAAAAAAAAAAGCCAGGGGGTCAAATGTTAAGACTGAGTGTGTAATGGGGAGATTACACCTAAAATGTAAGTTATTTTCCAGAAGTAGGCAGTGAAGACAGGAGAAGAACATGTTTGGCAATATAGGTATTCAGGAAGTTTTGTGGTGGCTACTGTTGTTTACCTTTGGGAAAGTCATATATTTGTGGAAAAAAGGGAAAATTGTTGATAAAACAAGTTTGGGGAAGTTTTCAATGAAGTTTATGATGGTACAAAGCTCCAGAGGAATTAGGATGGTTTGTGCAATAGGCCAAATGTATAGACAAACAATGAGATTATCTAAGATACTATATGTCTTTTTATCAAATGGGAACATTATGGGTTATTTTTTCATATACAGTTACATTTTCCAAATTTACCATAACTGAGAATCTAACAGAAATAGAAGTAAGGACAATATCTGTCTCCTAGATCACTTCAGCCTCTGAGAAGCACTTCTCACAGACAGAAAGGATGGGAGAAAAAGAAAGGAAGGTGTCCAGAGACTGGTGAGGAGGGAGGTTTTTAGTATTAGGCTACGCTTACTGAGTTGCAGTGATTAATTCTATAGAGTAGATGAGTTTATACACTCAGAATAAACGTAGCAGAAGAAGGATCAAAGATTTAATATTGGAAAAATAACTATAGACGGAGACCATACCTAACTGAAAAAGCAAGATAAAAATCATACAAAGGTGAATCGAAGCATAAAGTGTGGGTACAGAATAGAATTGTTTTGGCCAAATTAATACTGGACAGACAACAATTATATGAAGGGTTTACTTGCCCTCTCCTTGACTTTACTTGCTCAATATCAACTTTAGGTAAATTCTAACGCCTTCAGAAAGTATCATTTTACAGAAGAGTATGTATATTCATAATATGTCTTTTCTAATTGTGTATTTATATTTTCTTACCATGCTTATTATTTAGAACTGAAGGTGAAACAATTCTGGCATGAACTATGGAATAGATTTTTTGAAGTATTGATTTTCACTGGAGACAAAAGTCTTGATGCTAACAATGCCCCAGACCACTAGACAGGAAAAGAGTGGATGGTGAGGCACTTCATTAATCGAATGATAACTAGTTCTTCATGCACAGAAACCATTAAGAAGACTTTTTGTCAAATTTATCACCTTGTGGTAGATAAGAATAAATCAAAACTCAAGGATAATTGCAATTTCTCAGAAATAGCCCCCATTGGTTCCAGCCATATAGCTTCCTTTTATGATTCCTTTTGCTGTTATTAAATAAAATGCATGAAAAACTAATATTATCTAAAATTTTCCACATTTGAGTGTAGAAACCAGTTTAAAATAATTTCTAAAGGAAGAGTCTCATCAAAACTTCTGGTGCCTAAGTATTTATGAAGAGATAAATATAACTATTTAGTATTCGTTTGGAATGAGAACATTTTTTAAAATGTTTTCATTGACATTGCTGTTTGACGAACATTCCTAGCCTCTCTATCCAAGGTATAAATATGGCAGGTTTATTTATAAATAATATAAATTGATGCATTCTATGAAATAAGCCCCGAATTGACTTTAAAATTGGCTAATTTGGCAATTATTTGGCTTACCTAAGAGAATGTTTGCTGTAACCTAAAATCTGCATGCATTCATGTATATGCCTCAAATGTTTATTAAATATTTAAAAAAACAGAAATGTAGATACATTTATAAAACATTAAATAACATGAACCTTATTATACTTAATGTTTATAAGACACTAAAATATTTGTCATATTGACATATTATATTATATATATTTTACACTTAATATTTATGACACATTAGAAAAACACTTATAATCTATAAAATGTTAAAGAGGCATTGTAATATTTGATTTGAGGCATGAAATTGAGATGCTAAATATTTCCAGAGCGTTGATAATAGAATTATTTCATTTAGGAAAACAAACATTATTATAAACGATTGATCTCATGACTTAATTTACATTTAAAATTCATTTAAAGTATTTGAATTTTTCCCTAAACGATTTTAAAATCTAGTCTGGGGCTTCCCTGGGTGGCGCAGTGGTTGAGAGTCCGCCTGCCGATGAAGGGGACACGGGTTCGTGCCCCGGTCTGGGGGGATCCCACATGCCGCGGAGCGGCTGGGCCCGTGAGCCATGGCCGCTGAGCCTGCGCGTCCGGAGCCTGTGCTCTGCAACGGGAGAGGCCACAACAGTGAGAGGCCCGCATACCGCAAAAAAAAAAAAAAAATCTAGTCTGAGTTGGATAACTAGATATTGCTATTTGGTGTATCATGTGGTGATGATATGTTGATTTTTCTAAATAATCTGAGCTCTACCTGAGAAAGCATTATATTGATAATACTATTTTATCTCAACATTTAAAAAAAATCTATAAACTTTAAATTGTTCTGTCATGGTAAAATATATATAACAGAAATTTTGCTATTTTAACCATTTTAAGTGTACTATTCAGGGGCATTACGTACGTTCACATTGTGTAACCATCACCACCATCCATCTCCAGAACTTTTTCATCAGTGCCTTTTTGTTTATGTGCACTGTCAAAAGTGCATATTTATAAGTCTTTATGTTATGTATTTACATGTGCATTTTTAAGATTCATATGAAAACAATTGAATGAGAATGGGATTGCATGCATGAGTTACTTTCTTTTATTCTTTTATCCACTATCCTGATATTTCATGCTCTATGATTCTGTCCTAGCTTCTGTTTGGGAAATCTGATGAAGTGCTAAGAGAACTGACACTTTCTCAAGATTTTTAGTTCGATTATCACCTCTTGATTAGAGATGATTATCTTCAAGCTTACTTCCCAAATAAAACATCATCCACCCTGACTGATATTTATTCTTTTCAGTCTTTAAAAAAAATGTGTTAGTGTTTTAAAGCCCCATAGTAAAATTAAAGCATTTATATTTTGAGCTAATTCTTTATATAAACTACTGTGTACATATTTACAATGTTTTATGGCCTGAGCATGCCTTTGACTTTACTTCAGAGAAAAGTCTTACAGGATTTAGAGTCAGTGCTGGTCAGATAAAGACAGAAGCTCTTTTTTTCTTCAAGAGTGAAATAGGAAATAGACAATTATTAAGATTAAACGACACGTGCCGTTACCACTTTTGTAATATTTTACATATATGCAGTAAAATTACATGACTAAAAATGTACCGCAGACAATGGTTTCCTTGTATTCTGCCTTGTCACACTTCACGAGGACTCTGTGTGAACTCCACTTGCCTTATTTTAGAAACCATGGAATGCACACATCTGCAGATGGAACTAACACTATTTGGTCTTGAAAGGAAAATACTCCAGGGGGGTGTGACACATGCCTTTCGGAAGTCGTAGAGCTGTCATGTAGAAGAGGAGCTAGCTGTATTCTCTGCTGCTCCAGAGGGCTATCAATGGCATGAATTACAGGAAGAAAGAATTTTGGTTTCATTAAGAAAAAAAGATGTTAATGATTGTCCATAAATAAGAGGGGCAGGCACCTCATGAGATTGTGAGCTTTATATTACTGGAAGAGTTGAAGCAGGTAATGAGTGATAAGCCAGTGGTGCTGGATTTGGGTATGGATTTCCTGGATTTGGGTAAATTGATGCACATTTATTTATAACCAATGATCTGGCAGGTCCTGTGCTACCAGGATACTGAGATGCATCAAGCCGATCCTCAAATAGATCCCCAGCTACTCGGGGGAAGACATCAGGTCCTCAGAAGATTACATTTGGGTTTTCTAGGATACCACTCTATGATACACAGTATGACTACTGGGCACTAGATATAGACTCACAAGAGCGGGGAAACTCCTGAGAAAAGAACTTTTGGGGAAGTGACTTCTAAATCTTAAAGAATAGTTAATCTTAAAGAATAGTTAAGGCATGTTACAGGTGCAAAGTCGGACCATACTGTCTTTAAATTTTCTTCCTACCCAAGATAACCTGATAACTCTTCTTGTCCTCAAGATACATTATTGGCAACAGTTTTTAAAAAATTATACACTTTATCTGTGTAGTCATGAACACCTTATTTTTAATAAAGCTTAAGAATGTACTAGCTTTTAAAAAAAATCTATTACAGAAGCAGTAGGAAACTAATTCAGTATAGAATTTTAGTTAGAATGACCAATACAGTCCTATGAAGATGACTTTGATGAGAGATATGAAGGAAGTAGAGCAGCTGTTTATGGTTACGTCTTGGAAAAAACATTTCCAGCAGAGGGAAGAGAGGGTACAAAACTATAGTGAACAGAGGAGGGAGTTGTGGAAGATAAGATCAGAGAGTTAAGATCAGGGAGAGGGAAGATGGAGATTATGTGAGGTCTTTAATCTGAGCGACCTGGACAATCTCTGAGGATTTCTGATTGGAGGGGCTCTGTGACTGCTTCTTGCTCAGACCTAACCACTGTGACTGCTCTTTAGAGAACAGACTAGTGGTCTAGGTCTCCTCTGGACTCTAATCCTCAGTGAATGGAGAATGCAGCCATTCATCCATTGTTCATTCTACCTTTCTGTATCTATCTCTACCTATCTCTATCTATCCATCCATCCATCTACCTGATCTATCTGAATAGTCTCAAATTAATAATTAGCATTTCCCCAGCTTTATTGAGATATAATTGGCATATAGCACTGTGTAAGTAAGTGGTATACAACGTGTTGATTTGATACACTTATATATTGCAAAATGATCACCATCATAGTGTTAGCCACACCTCCATCAGGTCACATAATTACCATTTCCTTCCCACGGTAAGAACTTTTAAGAACTACTCTCTTAGCAACTTTCCAGTATATAATACAGTAATATTAACTGTAATCACCATGATATACATTCTATCCTTATAACCTATCCACCTTATAACTGTAAGTTTGTGCCTTTTGACCAGAATCTCCCCATTTCCCCCACCCCACCGCCCCTGGTAGCCACCAACCTACTCTGTTTCTATAAGTTCAGCTGTTTCAGAGTCTACATATAAATGATATCATAGACTTTTTGTCTTTCTCTGTCTGACTTATTTCATTTAACATAACGTCCTCAAGTTTCATCTATGTTGTTGCAAATGGCAGGATTTTTTTTTCATTCTCATGTCTTAATTATTGAATTCTATTACACCATTTTTATCCAATCATCTGTTGATGGACACTTCTGTTGTTTTCATGTCTTGGCTATTCTGAATAATGCTGCAATGAACATGGAGCACAGGTATCTCTTCAAGATCTTGTTTTCACTTTCTCTTGATACATACTCAGAAGTGGAATTGCTGGATCATATGGTAGCTCTATTTGTTACTTTTTGTTAAGTAACCTCCATACTGTTTTCCATAGTGGCTATACCAATTTACATCCCTACTAACAGTGCACAAGGGTTCTCTTTGCTCCACATCCTTGCCAAGACTTTTTTATCTCTTGCTCTTAACTTATTGATAACAGCCATACTAAAAATCATGAGGTGATATGTATCTCATTGTAATTTTGATGTATGTACATTTCCCTGACGATTATTGATGTCAAGCACTTTTTCATGTAACTACTGGCCATTTGTATGACTTCTCTGGAAAAATCTCTATTCGGTTTCTCTGCCCATTTTTAAGTAAGATTTGTTTTGTTTGTTATTGAGTTGCATGAGTTCTTTTATGTTATGGATATTAACTCCTTATCAGATATCTGATTTGCAAATAGTTTATCCCATTCCATAGGTTGTCTTTTCATTTTTGTCTATTATTCCTTTTGCTATGCAGAAGCTTTTTAGTTTGATGTAGTCTTACTCGTTGATTTTCAAGATGACTTCCCAGAGAGTTTATTTATCTTTGAAAACCACTATCTCACTTCTCTCCCACTCTGTGGTCTTATTTTATACCACCCCTCCCAACAGTGGTATGCTGCAGCCACATCGACTTCCAAGTTCTATTCTTGTATACTTTGAAGAAGTAGTGCTCTCCTCCTTTTCATCCCTGGGATACTCCTCCCTGGGTTCTTTCTACGTCGGCCTCTTCCACTTCTCTGGGATTGCAGTCTTTCCTCAGAGAGGACATTTCTGATACTACCTTCAAGAGGACTTTCTTTCATTTTCCTCATAACACCAATCACAATCTGAAATTAGCTTAATCATTTAAGAGTTTCTTTATGACCTCCTCACCACTTTACAGGAACACATACCCATTAAATGCACATACCATGAAGGAACCTTATACAGAGACTCTATCAATTATTTTCCCAGATGAAAACAGTTGATACCCAGTTGGGCAATTTGATATTAGTTTAATAAAAGGACTCTTTATTAAAGTGCAAGCAGATTGTAGGGAAACCAGAAGGGATAAGGCCAAATCTGGAGAAGAAATAAGAAGTGGATGCAGTTACCACACTGGGGTTGAAGGAATGAGGGTGTTCTAGAGACACAGGCAGAGACCACGGCAGGAGAGAGTGTGGAATGGAATGTGGGGGATCCATGGAAAGAAAAACCCAACCTCATTCTCCTTCTACCATCTAATCTCCTGTCAATTGGCCCAGGGCAAGAAACCAGAGAGCAGACAGAAGTCTAGAAATGTATATATAGTGGAATTGGAGGGGCAGATGGAAGTGTCTTCACCATTTATACCCTTAAAGCTAAGAACAGTGCCTGAATGAAACATATATTTTAGTACAAGTGTTGACTGAATCTACTGTCCCATGTTTCAATCCTGCAGTTCAGCACTCAATTCAAGAAAAAACTCAGATAAAACCAAATCCTCGATTATCACATGTAATATTTCATGATTTGTCATATATAGTATTGCATTATTTTCATCTCAAAAAGTTTTCATCAGCATATCTAACCCATTTTTACAAAATAAGCTGAGATCCACCAAAGCTAAGGGACTTGCCTGTAACACCAAGGTGATTGCAAAGGGAGAATATATCCCCTGGCAGGTTAGTATCCTTTGGTACTATAAGGTTTTATAACCTTAATTTAAGGTTATAACTCTCTCAACCATATATTTCCATTCATATTGGCAGAAATAAAATCTATTTTTCTCATTCTTAATTTTGCTCTAATTATCTAGCATATGTTGGAAAGTTCATCAGGTACAAGACCATACCAGTATTCAATGTAAACTTGCTTATCTACTCTTTTTTTTTCCAAAAAATAGGATTTATTTCATAATTATTTCAAATTAATTAAAGTTTGTGTTATCACTACTGTGGGGTATCTGTGGAGTATTTATACTGTTTTATAAAATGCACGTTTTTTCTTTTAAATCTTAAACTATTATCATACAAGGTTGTTGCTGTATCTTTATATACAAATACTGAAAAATAGAGATGGATACTTGAACCTAAATCTAAGATCTGAAGTGACAGAATGTAGCATTTCCTTCAGCTGGTTACATTTTACTATGGAAGCACTTTAGTCCAGTCCTTTTCAAGTTTCCTCCTTGCTCAAGACCAGGCAATCCATCTTCATTTGTTTGGTTTTAAATGTTAGGAAGTATAGAAACAACCAGTGGCCATAAGAAGAGTAACTTTCTGAATAGGAGATTCCCCGCCCACCCCACCCCTCCAGGTTTTTTCAATAGACCACAGTATTTAAGGATTCTCTACTCACAGTGAATTTTGTTGTCTGCCTGATTCCCCAGATTCAACTCTAAAAAAATTCTAGAAATGCCGTATGTTGTTTCTCTGGGACAGTGGATCCTAATGAAAATGGTGGCGGGAAGGGGAAGCACATCATGGTCATCAGAGGAGATTTCCTTTGAAACGACATACACAAGCCTTTCCTCTCTAAATTCTAACATACAGTCTCCCAAAGGCAGCACTAAACTAAAAGGATGGCTGGAAGCGGGGGCTAGATCACCTATCAGACACAAAATGGAGGAGGAGTGCAGGGCAGTTAGGGGTATTGATGACAATTATATCAAATCATCAGAAAAAAACTCTAGTCTTAAATAAGTCTGACAATGCTTATTTGCTCTCTTTTTCATAGAATCAATGTTTTACATATGTATACATATATCATAAAATTTATATATCAAACTTATATTTGTAAATTATATTGAAAATTTTCATACCAGAAATTGAGTAGAGTAAGAAATATACTTACTGGAAATGAACTGAGTAAAGATAAATCTGGTCAACAACAGGAAAATACAGCATGAGTATGAATTAAACCCAGGCATTTATCTAGAAAATATAAATATTATAAGGCAGGCAGAAGTCATGTAGCTTAAGGCATGTAGGATCAGGCCACTGAAATGCAGAGATGAAGAATCTTAGTTAAGACCCTTGGAAATGAAACATCAGAAATCCAAGCTGAAGAAAAGGACAAACAGATTGAAGTAAAAGGGTGTCAGTAGCAGTGCATGAATAAAACAGCAGGAGCAAAAAATGGAACTTGCGTTTTTGCAAAAATTTCCTGCCAAGGGCCAAAAGAAATTTCAATTGCAGTTAAGTCTGAATTAGCGGAAGAACAGCATTAGGTAAGTATAGATAAAATACGGATGTATATTCAGTTTGTGCTTAGGATTCTATATTTTGTGTTGACAATTGATAATAAATTTGTTATTCATATGTGCCTTATTATTTAAGAAATAATATCAAAGACACACGGGTTTAAGACAAATTTTCTACAGTCTCGCCCTAAAATCATTAGGTATAGATTGGAATTTGTTATAAAATTTATTCACAATTTACCTGCAATAAATCCAGAAGGTTTTAGTTGTTACACTATGAATAAATATAAATATAAATTAGCTCTACACTCAAACACAAGAACAGAAAATGAGTAGGCTATGTAAATATGCACATATATCATGATTCACGATTATAAATTATTTATAGGGACTTCCCTGGAGGTCCAGTGGTTAAGACTTCACCTTCCAATGCAAGGGGTGCGGGTTCAATCCCGGGTTGGGGAGCTAAGATACCACATGTCTTGTGGCCAAAACACCAAAACATAAAACAGAAGTAATGTTGTAACAAATTCAATAAAGACTTTAAAAATGGTCCACATCAAAAATAAATGAATAAGTAAATAAATAAATAATTTATAGATTCCTTCCTTCATTTAGCCAGTCATTCCACTAGTCAGATGGTCAAACACATTCTTATTGAGTTTTTTCTAAATGACAAGCACTCCATTAGAGTTTGTAGTATAGTAACTTGGTGACAAGAGAGACAAAAATCCCTGCAATGGCAAAGCTTAATAAGATGTAAGTAAAAAAACCTGTGGCTAATATAAGTAAGAGGAATCCTGAAAGACAAAATAAAATACACAAAAGAGATATTTAAGTGTTCAAAGAAGGAAAATAATATATATGTACCCCCCAAAATAGATAAGAATGAAGAAGAAGATGTCATTCTTTAGAAATCTCGCCTTCAGTGTAACCACTTAATTTTTTTACTATATATCTAAAATGTATATTGTCTAACAATTTAATTCTTTTTTAAAGGTAGGAACATTCTGTATAAATTATGTCTAACTTGGTTGACTTAGTGAATGATGACCATCTTTTAGAGCCAATACATTGTTCCTTAACCATATTCCACAATGCTGCACAGCATTTCACTATATGGCTATTACCACAATATATTTAATTATATCCTAACCATTGGATGTTTTGAGTGTCTCACTTTTTAATACACAGAATATTTGTTAGCATGTTTTTTTGCTAATGAATCTAGATAGAATCATTTTCTTGTTGTGGACTATTTTATTTTGGAAAACTCACCATTTGTGATATTTATCTTTTATTTTTTTCCCCCCTTAAGGTGTTATTAGAACAGCTTTGCCAAACATGGACAGGGAAGTCAAAGAACAATACCAAGTCCTCATCCAAGCCAAGGATATGGGCGGACAACTGGGAGGGTTAGCTGGAACGACAATAGTCAACATCACCCTAACAGATGTCAATGACAATCCACCTCGATTCCCAAAAAGTATGTTCTTTCCTGTTAAGTCGAAATCAGTGCAGCTTTTTAAAAAATGTCTTACATTTCATTGAATTTTACAGGAATTGTAATAATTTTCCAGACACATTTTGTCTTTAGGAAGCAGAAGCTGAAAATGTCCTCAGAATTACATTTTTCCATTAGAATCATGCATAGTGTGATTTTAATAGAAAAAAATATAAATGAATCAATAATTGTATGAATCATGTTATCAATTCTTATAAAAGTAAAATATTCACAATAGGTTGTGATCTTGTCTAATTTCTTACTAGTTGAAAAAGTAATATAAATATGAAAAGTACAATGTAATTTAAGATTTATGACATATATGCCACTGTACTATTTGTTATATCATAAATAAGCATAAAATTTTCTGCCTTCACTTTATCAATTATATGTGTTGAATCATTTCTGTACACTTCCCTGGAGATATCAGATGACATTGCAGTGATGCTATTTCTCTACTTTAGTTGTATTTTATTTTAGTTTTGCAGTAGGTGAAAATTGCTACACTTTCTATGATAATAGAATAATTCACACCTATATCTTCTCTGTAACTCTATATTTCTTATTGAAAATGATACTTCTCACTTGTGTTACATCCAGTTTTCTTTTGCAGTATTACATTTAACACCAGTAAGTACCTGTTCGATTATGTACCTGGTACATTTTCAAGGTTTATAGTTCAGTGTTCCTAGGATTTAGAATACAGAAACTGTTTCTTCCATTGCTTATATAAGTAATTTGATGAAGTCACTAGACACTCATTTGCATGAGCAGTTTTAAAAAACAAAACAAAGCAAATCATTTTCTCCTTCTAACTCCAGGAGAGTTTGAGTTTATCTACTAAAGTATAAAACAATGAGAATATTTAACTAAATGGATATTTTATTCCTTTAGCTGTGTGGTTTTACATAATTTACTACTTTGTCATTTTTTTCTTAAAATTATCAACCTATATTTTCTTATGGAAATACCCTTACTTAGTGATCAGGAAGTCAGAGTACTGAACAAATGTTATAAAAGTGGCAATTAGAAATCATCAAACTTTAGCAACTGGGATGTATATGACAAATGGCTAGTAAATAATAGGTTATGACTAATAACACAGAGTCCTAGAGCAACACTTTCCTTGCTTTCTATTCAGGGAAACTAAAAATATAAATAAATATTTCAAAGGAGAAAGAAATAATGCATTTGATTCTCTAGAATATGGCATTAATAAAGAACATGTTCCCACCTCAAAAAGACTGATTTTTAACAATTTTACTGCTTATATGTGGCAACCTGTAATAGCTAATAGAGGAGACTAGTTTGAAAGATTGTTCTACTTTTACATAAAAAGTGACATTGTACATTTGAATTCTGTTTTGGATTTGTGCATAAAAAATATGTTCAGTTTAGAGTATAAGAAATAGCAGAGATCTTCCTAGGTAGTGTCAGTATTCTTATTCACAAGGGTGATAGTGAGGTTTTTCAGATGAAGAGTATAAAACTCAACCAGTGGAAGGAAACAACTTCTGGGTATGGATGAAGGGTAATTTGCAAAAGTTTGAACAGCCATCCAGACAAATAGGCTGGAGTGCAACAAAGAAATGAAAATATCTTAATGGGAGAAAAACTAGAGTATGGTTAGGGAACCAAGATGGCATGCTCAGGTACCAGGGAGACAGGAAGATCAATTCCAGATCTTATCTAGTGAAAAGAATCTGTACAAAGCAGCAGGCTTGTTTGGAATTTATTCGAAGTTGAATCTGTAGATCTAAGCGTAACTAGATGAGACCCACTAGGAAAGATTATGGGGTTAAGGGCATTTGAACTTTTAGAGCATTTTCATGCTGTGTCAGGAACTTTATCATTTTCGTATTTCCTTTCCTTAGAAACACTCTGAGATCTTTATTTTCCACATTTTACTGTTAAGAAAACTGAGACTTAGATTAACTTGCCCAAGATCAACAAAACTGGCAAAGGCTTTTTTTTGATTCTAAAGTTCAAGTTTCTTCTAGTTTAACATATGGAAATGAAAAGATATTCTTTTCTTTTACGTGTCACCCTGAAACCATATATTTTAGACACATCTGCAAAAATGTCATATGACATAGGCTGAATTGTCATCATAAACAGAAATGAGAGGATAGAAGGAATATACCAAATAGATCACTGTGATCTAATTATTTTCTTCTTGTGTTACATGCATATTTGAACTATAGACTGAAAGTATAATAGGTGAGAGATATTTTTGAATCATCAGAAAGAAGAGAGTTTTCACATTTTTCATGAATAAAAAATTAATCCCCTTGAAATCTTACATGCCTTTGTGTCAAGCCCTTTTTACTGTACTGTCATTTTGAATTATCTCCTTCAGAGGGAAAAGACAGAATACATTTATAAACAGAAAAGCCACCTCTTTAGAAGCCAGTGCTCTTTCTGCAGGAATATTTCTCAAATGGATCAATTAAACTGAAAATATGAAATGACAAACTGAAATAATAACTTTTGAATGTAAAAGTCAAGAAAACAAATATTTCATACATAATATAACTTAACAAGAGAATTTCCCACAGCTAGCTATATTTGTTCCTGTCTGTTAAGCAATTATGCTGAAAAAAAAAATCTTCCTTCAGATGAACTTCATAGAGCTACATTTTTTTCATTGCTTAAAAATGCACAAGATAATTTCTTTTTTTGTTAGTTTGTTTTTTGTGGTACGCGGGCCTCTCACTGTTGTGGCCTCTCCTGTTGCGGAGCACAGGCTCCGGACGCGCAGGCTCAGCGGCCACGGCTCACGGGCCCAGCCGCTCCGCGGCATGTGGCATCTTCCCGGACCGGGGCACGAACCCGTCTCCCCTTCATCGGCAGGCGGACTCTCAACCACTGCGCCACCAGGGAAGCCCCACAAGATAATTTCTTAAAATTTACTAATCATAATTCGTTTTGGCTTTGTGTGTGTACATATGCATGTGTGACATTATTAAGCACCCATTTCCATCCATTTCCTTCTATAAATCTGTTAGAAATGAAAATAAAATTAAATGTCATGGCCATTTGTAGGATGCAAGTGTAAATAGTTTGCTGTTTTACTGTTGCAAAATAGATGGTTCCTGAGGCATCAGAATTTCCTGCCAATTTCATTTGATAATGGTGACAGTGATATTTACTAATAAGTGACCATGTGTCATGCATTATGCAAAATGATTTGCATACCCATTTAGCTTTACAATGACTGTATAGTATTTTCTCAATTTTAGAAATAAAAGAACAAGAGTATATTATTAATAAACGTTAAGTAACTTGTCCAAGATCACACAGCTCCTAGGTAGGAGAACCCAAGACCTAATCTTATGAAGGGACTTCAGAACTTTTTATCACTTTCCCTCTTAAAAGGCAATTTGCCTTTAATGCCTGTGTTTTGCCCCAAAAGTCCTACAGAGAGAACTGTTCACAAACAAAGGAGGGAATACTGTTTCAGAAATAGAAATAATACCAGGCATGTTAAAAGAGCTCTACCTGCAGTCATATAAAAACAAAATATTTTCTTTGTAAAATCTTTTACATATAGTCATATAGCTTCCATCTATGATAATCGAGGACATCCGTAGAGGATTTCCATCTGTCAAAATAAGCTACAGCAAAATGCTGATGGTTTCCATTACTTGAATTTTAAATGACAAAACCATCTAACAAGCTGATCTAAATTATACATTATGAGATCAAATCAATTAAGTGATGTGGTTAATTCACATTAGGCAAAATACTTCTCTCACTTGTCTCTTCTGTGTAATAGTTTTGTAATGAATAAGAAAACAACTTAGGTGAAATAAAGCCCTTCATAGTTTACATAAAAAGGAATAATTTGTAGGAAACGTAAAGAAGTGTTTGCTTCTTCTTCCTTTCTTTTTCAATATAATAAGCATTTAAGAGAACTGTTTGTATGGCAAATGGATTCGAATGCAGAAAATAAGACATTAATATTTATTTTATGACAAATTCTTAGTCATAAATAAAATAGTATTTTAAAGTAAGTCTGTTTTTTGGGAATTCCCTGGCCCTCCAGTGGTTAGGGCTTCGAGCTTTCACTGCTGTGGCCCAGGTTCAATCCCTGGTTGGGGAACTAAGAAGATCCAGCAAACCAACTGCAGAGCGAGGCCTAAATAAATAAATTAATAAATAAATAAACAAAATAAAGTAAATCTGTTTTCATCAAATGCCTACCAAACATGTTTATATTGACTGTTTCTAGTTATAGGACAATTGATTCAGTTATAAGTCAATAAAATATTATTTGTACAATAGCTATTTCCTGAAACATATAATTGTATCTAATATTATACCTAGAACCATGAACCCAATTATACCCAGATGGGGCACAAAGTCTGTTTCCTCTTTGTTTACCATTTACCATCTTTATACCTGGAAAACTATAAGCTTTGATACTGAAATTTACTTGGTAAAACCATGTAATAAGTCATTCCAAATACAGAATTAAAGAGTAATTGAAATTTGACGGCTACTCAGATCCATCCTTAGAAAATGTACCGTCACGTTCTGCCAGGTGTCCAAAGTTTGATTGTCATGGGGATGACTGAGATTGACTACTAAAGATATAAGTTCATGTGTTAAGTTTATTTTTAGATATAATATTTGTACATATTTATATTTTTAAATTTATTTATATATATATAATTTGAGAATTCAAAACTTTATATAGATTTATATATTTATTTAAATAATATCATAGGAGAAAATTTTTCCTGGATTTTGAGTGCCCAAGATATGCCTGAATATGTAAATGTGTGTATGCTGAGAATCACTTCGGTTCTTTTCACAATCTTTCTGTGACTGTTAGGGAGTGAATTATGTACAAATCTCTCCTCCCAACTTATCTGGAGACTCTGGCCAAGGGCCTGCTTCCTACCTGCAGATCAAGTACAAATAACTGTCAACACCCTCAGCATGTTTCTAAATGATGCCTCTGAGGCAAAGGTGGAATTTCTGTTCTTATCACTGCCTCCAATATGCTATTTTAGGTGAAAGAATGAGAAAGAGAAGATGGTGGCAATTACTCTGAAAGAATACCAAAAGAGGCATGACTAAAATAATGGGTCTTATGTGAGCTCCACTACTATTTAAATGAGAATGACTACTTCAGCTTCACTCAAATATTTGAGGTTGGAAGGGTGGCGTGGACCAACTGGTCTGCAAAGTTAACTGTATAGATCAAATATAAGTTAAGGCTTTCCTTAATTGGAACTGGGTGTCGGTTTTAAATAGTAATAAAAAATTAATATATGAAGGTGTTAATGATATAAATTCATATTTGTTTATGTTTCTCAAACTTAGTACTGGTGCCAATTTAGCATCAACTTTAATACACAGTTTAATTCCCATAATTAAATTGTATTTAAGTAATTTCAAACACATAACACTCTTCTAGCATTCTCTGACAATTTAACCTTGTCTGTGGCTTTTAGGTCAGTGCCTCCCAAATATATGAATATGATGAAAAATTAGATAAGTTGATCTTTGATATTGTATGTATGTATGATATATGACAATTAGATATGTTCCTCATTTGGGAGGAAATGTTTAAAAAGCATTAAAAATCATCAATTTTAGGGGTTAAAAAATTATACAAAGCATTTATATTCAGGTATCTTCCAATTCTCACATAGAATGTGGGCATGAGTCATATCTGATGACTCTTATTTCTATTCTTGAAAAATAAGCCAAGACACATTATAAAACTGGCTTTTTACTAAGTGGAATAAACACTTCAAGTTTAATTCCCAAAGGGGCCTTTGTCTACTTCAATAAAAATAAATGAGAAATAACTATTTCCTGAAGATAAGGCATGCAAATGATAATCTGGGACTTATTCACCAGTGGCTCTCCCAGTGGTTCTCAAATTGTATTTGCCTTAGGAATTCCTTGGGATCCTATGTCCCAGTGACGGAAGTTCTGCTTCAATTGATGTAGCTTAGATCCAGAAATCTGAATTGTAGATAAGTGTTCCGGTAGATTGTGATATAGATAGTCTGCAGGGCACAATTTGAAAATCTGTGATGAAGGAGCAACTGTTGATTCTCTGAGAAGGCTTTTTCATTATTCATTAACTAGAGGTAATGAGTTAATTATTTTGTATCTCATGAGAATTTTTTGATTCATGCAAAATTCCACCTATTTGGGTGGAGACTGAGTATTAAAATGTAGTCATTTTAAACTAAGTATTTTGAAAGTTTATTTTTTTTTAACATATTAAGCACTCATATACAGTTGTATGTCTTGTTTAGAAGTTTTCCAAAGAGTTTACGGATGTCAGATACTGATGCTTTAAGGCTGAACTCAAACTGGATCAAAGTGAATACAATTTGAAGGCAAGCTCAGTGAAAAACTTTGCACTCCCAGTTCTCCAATGAGAAGGGATTAGTGAGTTTCACTAGACTCTATGTGGGCAGATGTAAGCAAATGAAAAATAACAGAAATAGAATGTTTAAATAATTTTTCATTGTTATAATTATCATTATTCACATCATATTGTGCTTTGCTAATGAGTATATGAGTCCTTTTAAAATAGTGCTGACACTTTTTGACTACTTATTTCATTCTGTTTCCCATGTGGCAAGGTATAAAAGATTGTAGCCTGGTTGCTCCATTGCCCCATTAGCAGACTCTCAGAAGAATTATGCTTATGAGCTGGATGGCTAGCGACCATCTTGAGGTGGCAATTATAATCATAATCCTATTTTAAACAATTTTTTCCAGAGTAAAGGATATATGCTATGATTGTTAATACCATTTCCCCAGTTTTCTTAAAATGCTTAAGTTTATTTTATTATTATTTCAGTCTTTGAAAATCACATTATAGTCAATTAAAATTTTCTGCCACACAAATGGGACCTAATGAAACTTAAAAGCTTTTGTACAGCAAAGGAAACCATAAACAAGACAAAAAGACGACCCTCAGAATGGGAGAAAATATTTGCCAATGAAGCAACTGACAAAGGATTAATCTCCAAAATATACAAGCAGCTCATGCAGCTCAATATCAAAAAAACAAACAACCCAATCCAAAAATGAGCAGAAGACCTAAATAGACATTTCTCCAAAGAAGATATACAGATTGCCAACAAACACATGAAAGAATTCTCAACATCATTAATCATTAAAGAAATGCAAATCAAAACTACAATGAGATATCTCACACTGGTCAGAATGGCCATCATCAAAAAATCTACAAACAATAAATGCTGGAGAGGGTGTGGAGGAAAGGGAACACTCTTGTACTGTTGGTGGGAATGTAAATTGATACGGCCACTATGGAGAACAGTATGGAGTTTCCTTAAAAAACTACAAATAGAACTAC
>NC_041221.1:34058726-34144511 GCF_002837175.3 Physeter macrocephalus | reverse complement strand
ATATGTATAACTGATTCACTTTGTTATAAAGCAGAAACTAACACACCATTGTAAAGCAATTATACTCCAATAAAGATGTTAAAAAAATTCCTGCCACGTTTATACAATCAAATATATGTATTTATTCATACTTGTTCTTGATTCTTAAGAGATTTGAATTGAATAATACTATCTTTACTTTTGTCAGTCAACAGTGCACTCTATAAGACAAATATCTATATGTTTAAATATATTACAACCACAGTAAAATTCCATAATAGGAATATGATCAGAATAATTATTGGCATAAATAGGATACAGTTATTAGATCTAGCTGGGATTATTAGGAAATATGAAGGATATGGCATTTAAGAAGAAATGTATAGTAAGAATTTAACAGACTGAAAGAGAGAAGGTTGGTTGCAGAGTGCAGTAATCCTGAATTATACACATGTATTTATGTATGTATGTGTGTGCTTTTGAGTAGAGAGGCAATATCATAAATCAATATGTTTAAAAAATAACTTTAAGTTGGTAAACACTGAAGTAGAGAGAAGATGTGGCACAAACCCAGGGCAGTTGTTTGGAATAAACAAACAGAGCCAGAATTGAGAAATACACAGCAGCAGAATGGAAAGGACTTTGTGATCTATTGGATTCAGAGATAAGTAAGATAAAGAGCATGTGAAGAAATTATTTAAGTAGGAGATGGTTTTTCTGTTGATATGCTGAAATTTGAGTGGAAATGAGCAAATTATGGCTGAAAATATAGGGAGCCTCAAAGAGAAGTCAGAGTCAAAAAACATTTCTGAGAGACATTTACTGATAGAAGTGACAAATGAAACTTGAGGCATGGATGAAACTAATCAGATTAAAGAGGGCATAATTCTTTAATTTTGAATGTAAGAAAATCCAGGAGGGGGAATGAACAAAGGTATAAGGAGAACCTTAAAAATCACCTCAAACCTTTAATACGTATATTTCTGACAATGGTGTATATTTTTAACCACAGTTGTGAAGGTATCCTAAATTCTCATTTATGTCACATAGTTTAAATCTATTTCATATTTGCCTTATTATTGGTCTTAGCATTTATATAGGCAAAGAAATTGGACGTATACAGTATTTATGAGAGTTAAACACGATATAAATAATACTAAAACCATGGAAACAAAATATTTTGCACATGAGAAATCTATTTTATTAACAAATATTGGGCACAATAAATTATATCCTTTAATGAATAATGTTTCATGGATTGCTAGTTTTATAGAAAAGTAAATGCAAAAATGGCTATATCATTTTTTTGTATGTATAAAGGGGATAAAAAAAATCTCTTCCCTCCAGCAGCTCTGTGTATAATGGACAATTATACTATTTGAAGTAAAATGAATGACAGACTTATGCACACAATGATATACAAATGTGTAAGATGGGCACCAAATCATTACAGAGCAGATCTGAGAGGATGTAGAAGGAATTAATATCAATATTGATTTCTGAAACCTCTAAGAAGAGTTAGCCAGTGGAACAGCAAATGTGTACCAAAATATTTTAGACCACTGAAAAAACATAATGTATTATTTAAAGAATCGTGAAAAAATGGAAGTGCAAAAACAAGAAAAAATTTCATCAAAAAATGACTTGAAGTTGTCCTTAGAAGAATGAAGAATAGAATTTATGTAAAGGGGGTTGAGGAGCAGTGGGAAAATGAAACATTTTAGGCATAAGCAACAAGATAGGGAAGAGATATGTAGTGTTCAATTATAAAATACAGTCAATTAAAGAAAATTTAAACCATTGTATATATACATTAATGCATTAACAAATGATGAAGATTTAGAAATAAAATTTGTAGATCAATGAATTTGGTGTTATTGAAAAAATTAATTTTGGTTAAGTTTATTTTCTAGACTAGTCTCACAATGTTTCAAAAAATCTGTGAAAAATCAAACTTTTGGTGAAATAAGTATTCCCAGGGGAATTTGAATTTCAAACATTTTTCAGGCCTAGTTTGTAAGGTGTTGAATATATTTATAATTTATAATAAAACATCAGGTGTGGCCCAGTTTTGTGAAATTATTGGGCAATATCAATGAGAATTATCCATCTACTATGTTTTGTTAGGTGGGTCAGAAATTACATAGACAAGGACAAAAGAAAGGTTTACATGATTAATGGAGGTTTTAAGGGAATATTAAATGTACTCCATAAAATTAATGTACAACCGAATGTTATTGATGCACTTGAAACGTTGTGCACTCTTGCCAAGATCTACATCATGTTTACTATGTAATGGAAGTAGTGGTTATATAAATCACATATATTAAAAATACATATTTTTGAGAATCAGGAACACTTTTTATTCTGACAATCATTAAGTAATATAAATGGGTATTTGTTTCATAGTTCATTTGGAATTGGTTTGGTTGGAATTTTCAATACTGGCAAGTGAATGACGAGACAGGGAAAGCCTGTCAAGCCATCCATTTCCAAACTGAAGCCCCATCTGCACTGGCCCAGTTTGGCTTGGGGGTGGACTGGCAGACAGGAGAAGTCTTAATTTTGCATATGGATCAAAATTAATATGATATACTGGAAATTTCTGATTTCCAGATCTAGATTTTGGTAATTAAAGTCAACATAAGACTACTATTTGAAGATGAGCAGAGAAGGCAAAGTGTACTGGCAATGAAGAAAGTCTAAAGGAACAGTGGGAGACAAAGGAAAAAAAAAAGGTTATTACATCTTGCATGTTGTACTTTTTTAGACTAATGATAACATGATGTGGGATAGTCTAAAAGTTCAGGAAGCTGAGCTATCCCCTCTATGATATTATTTTTTTTCTGTGAAATATGAGACAAGGTCATATGAGATATGGTTTTTGCTTTTATTACCTTTTTATTTTCCATAGATAAGGCAAGATCATTTTGTGTGTTATTATACTTGCTTAAGTAATTAAAACACTAAAATATTTATAAAGCAACATTTTACTTCTCTGTAATTAGATGGTAAATCACACACACACACACATATACACAAGATCACTATTTGAACAATTTAATGTCTGATTTCAATCACTGAATCAACAGTTTTATAGTAATATGCATTATTTTCTAAATTTCATTTATTTATTTGTTTTTGTTTATGGTTTTTATTTACTTATTTTTTTGTTTTTTAAAAGTGTACAATTCGGTGCTTTTTACTATACACAAAAAGTTGTGCAACCATCTCCACTATCTAATTCTAGAATATTTTTATCATTCCAAAAAGAAACCACATACCCAGGAGCAGTTATTCTCCAGTTCCTCTCAATTGCATCCTCCACTCCCATGCATAATTTTATCTACTTTCTGTCTCTGTAGATTTGCCTATCTGTACACTCCATAAAATGGAGTACAATACAATATGTAATCTTTTATTACTAGCTTGTTTAACTTAGCACAGTATCTTTAAAGGTTAATCCATTTTGTAGCATGTATCAAAAAATAGTTCACTTTTATAAATTGACATATATTTGACATACAATATTATGTTTGTTTCAGGTCTACAGCATAGTGATTTGACATTTAAATTCATCACTAAAAGATCACTACAGTAAATCTATTGACCATCTATCCTCATACAAAGCCATGACAGTACCATTGATGATATTCCCTACTCTGTACAATATGACACTGTGATTATTTATTTTATAACAGGAAGTATACACCTCCGAATTCCCTTCGCCTATTTTGCCTACCCCCACCACCTTCTTCCCCTCTGGAAACCACCCATTGTTTGTTCTCTGTATCTATGAGTCTGTTTTTGTTTTGTTTTATTTTTCTATTTTGTTTTCTAAATATCATCAAAAAGCCAAAAAATAAGTGTTATGATCCAGCAATTTCAATTCTGGATATATACCCAAAGAAAACAAAAACACTAATTCAAAAAGATGTATGCACCATATGTTAATTGCAACATTAGTTACAATAGCCAAGAAATTAAAGTAACCTAAATGAACATCAAGAGATGAATGGATAAAGAAGATGTGGTACATATATCCATCCATGTTGTAGCAAATGGCAGGATTTCATTCTTTTTATGGCTGAGTGATATTCCATTGTATATATGTACCACATCTTCTTTATCCATTCATCTCTTGATGTTCATTTAGGTTACTTTAATTTCTTGGCTTTTTGATTATAACCATTCAGACAGGTGTGGGACAATATCTCATGGTTTTGATATTTATTTCCCTAATGATTAGTGTTGTTGAGCATCTTTTCACATGCCTGTTGGTCATCTGCACTTCTTCGGAAAAATGTCTTTTCAGGTCCTATGCCTATTATTCAACTTTTTTTTTTTGAGTTTATGAGTTCTTCAAGTATTGGGGGTATTAACCCTTTACTGGATATATCATTTGGAAATATCTTCAATTCAGAAGCGTGTTTTTTAAATTTTTTAACAGTCTCATCTGCTTATTTTTGTTTTTGTTTCCCTTGCTGGAGGAGACAGATCCAAAGAAATATTGCTAAGATAGATTTCAAAGAGCACACTACCTATGTTTTCCTCTAGTAATTTTGTGGTTTCAGGTCTTAAATTTAAGTCTTTAATCCATTTTGAGTCTATTTTTGTATATCATGTGAGAAAGTGGTCCAGTTTCATTATTTTTCATGTACCTGTCTGGTTTTCCCAGCACCATTTATTGAAGAGGTGATCTTTCCCCCACTGGATATTCTTGCCTCCTTTGTTGTAGATTAATTTACCATAAGTGCATGGGTTTATTTCTGGGGGGTCTCTATTCTGTTCCATTTCTACTGATCTAACAGTACCATTGACCTAGCAGTACCATACTGTTTTCATTACTGTAGCTTTGTAGTAAAGTTTGAAATCCATGAGCATGATACTTCCAGCTTTGTTCTTCTTTCTCAAGATTTCTTTTGCTATTAGTGGTCTTTTGTGGTTCCATACAAATTTTAGGATTATTTGTTCCAGTTCTGTGAAAAATGCTATTTGTATTTAAATAAGATTACATTAAATCTGTAGATTGCCTTGGGTAGAATATTTAACAATATTAATTCTTCTAATCCATGAGCATGATATAGCTTTCCATTTGTTTGTAAGTTTTCAATTTCTTTTATCAATGTCTTTTAGTTTTCAGAGTATAGGTTTTCACCTCCTTGGTTATCCTTATTTCCAGGTATTTTATTCTTTTTGATTGAATTGTACAGAGGATTGTTTTCTTAATTTTTCTTCCAATAGTTATTATTAGTGTGTAGAAATGCAACAAATTTCTGTAAATTAATTTGGGATCCTACATCTTTACTGAATTCATTTATTAGTTCTAATAGTTTTCTTTCTTTTTTGGTGGAGTCTTCAGGATTTTCTACGTATAAGATTATGTCATCTGAAAAGAATAATAGTTTTATGTCTTCCTTTCTAATTTGGGTTTCTTTTACTTATTTTTCTTGTCAGATTGCTGTGGCTAGGACTTCCAATACCATGTTGAATAAAACTAGTGAGAGTGGGCATCCTTGTCTTGTATCTGATGTTAGAGGAAATGCTTTCACCTTTTTACCATTGACTATGATGTTGGCTGTGGGTTTGTCATATATAGCTTTTGTTATGTTGAGATATGCTTCCTTTATACCCACTTTGTTAATAGTTTTTATCATAAATGAATGTTGAATTTTGTCAAAAGCTTTTACTGCATGTATTGAGATGATCATATGATTTTTATCCTATGATAATGTGGTGCATCACATTAGATAATGTGGTGGATCACATTAATTGATTTGTGAATTTAGAACCATACTTGCATTCCTGGTATAAATTCCACTTGGTCATGGTGTATGAACCTTTTAATGTATTGTTTAATTTGGCTTGCCAATGTTTTGTTGAGGACTTTGGCATCTATGTTAATCAGGGATACAGTCCTGTAAATTGATGCTGGCCTCACAGAATGAGTTTGGAAGAGTCCCTTCCTCTTCAATATTCTGGAATAGTTTGAGACAAATAGGTGTTAACTTTTCTTTAAATGAATGTTAAAATCCACTTGTGAAGCTGCCTGGTCCTGGACTTTTGTTTATTGGGAGTTTTTTGATTACAGATTAAACTTCATTACTAGTAATTGGTCTGTTCAGATTTTCTATTTTTTTCTGATTCAGTCTTGGAAGAATGCAGTGCTTCTAGGAATGTATTCATTTCTTCTAGGTTGTCCAATTTTTTGGCATATAACTTTTTGTCATCATCTCTTATGATGCTTTGTATTTCTGTGGTGTCAGTTGTAACTTCTCCCGTTTCATTTTTGGTTTTATTCATTTTAATTTCTTTTTTTCTTGATGTGTCTGGCTAAAGGTTTATCAATTTTATCTATCTTTTCAAAGAACTAAATCTTAGTTTCATTGATCTTTTCTATTTTTTTTTTAGCCTCTATTTCCTTTATTTCTTCTTGGCTCTGTGCTATTTTCTTCCTTCTAGTAACTTTAAGTTTTGCTTATTCTTCTTTTTCTCATTCCTTTAGGTGTAAAGTTAGATTGGTTATTTGAGATTTTTCTTGTTTTCTGAGGTAGGCCTATATCATTATAATCTTCCCACTTAGAACTGCTTCTGCTGTTTCACATAGGTTTTGGAATGCTGTGTTTCCATTTTCAAACTCTGTGGTTGTAATTTCCCTCCTGTTTGCCAGTTATCATCCTGGGGGTGTGGGTCTTGAGTATAACCCATCTCCTCCCCTTCTACCCATCTTGTCGTGGTCCCTTCTTTATATCTTTAGTTGCAGAAAATCTTTTCTGTAAGACTTTAGGTTTTTCTCATAGAGAGTTGCTCTGTAAGTAGTTGTAATTTTGGTGTGCCCAAACGATGAGATGAGTTTAAGTCCTTTCTACTCTGCCATCTTGATTCTCCTCTCTATTTTCTAAAGTTGAAATGTAAATGTAATATTTCAAGTAATCACCTCCTTAAGTGGTCTCAAGTATATGCTTTCAAGTTCTTAAAAATGTTTAACATTCTTATCAATTTGAAATAATTTCTATTTAGGCCTAATTACCTCCAACTTAGTTATTTGTTATGTATAGATACGTTTTATGTGCAGCTGAACATTGACTTCTTATGTATTGTTTTTCAGTAACTTTAGATTAGTTATTACTATAAGCATAAAATAAAATGTATTTCAAAAGAGAATTTGTAATGGATTATTCCATCTTCTTTTTATTTTCTATTCTTATGGCTGAATGTTGTCACAGTACTGTATAATTCATTCATTCATTTAATGTATTTATTCAGGTCCTATAATCTTTATTTCTGATTAAACTGTAACATATTAATTTGTATTTTGTTAAGTAAATATATATCTTTTGGTGTTTTCATCAATACTTGGAAATTTTCTCAAAGAAAAAGGAAGGGAAACATATATCCTTTGTTCTTAGGTATTAATGAATGTGCACACATGCACACACACACATGCAGTGCAAGTTCTAATAATCAAAGTATAATTTTTTGAGTAGTGTTAGTTACTTAGAGGATGCCCACTTAGCCTATAATTAAGTAACAGATAATTTTACCTTTGGAATTAACAGGGCACATTATCTGTAAGAAGCTAGAGATTTGATCACTATAATTCTACCTTAGTTCACTACTTGCAGTTTTCTCCTTTTCTATGGGAACATGGTTATTTTTGTTAAGCCTAGAATGCATATTTGATAACTATGTAAGTTTATATTCTTATTGACTCTGTGAATAATTTCTTGTCACCTGTCTTCTATCTTAATGTGTGTTGTAGAGGTAGTGCCATTAAGATGTTTCATATGTGTCAAAAGTAGGATGCCCAGAAAATGATGGCAGTGTAATTAGATAGTACATCATAAGCGATCCAACTTTGGCACAGGTGAAGATTTACTTCAGTTTTGAATTAATCTTAATGACCCTAGCTTTATTGCTGTTGAGTTTCTAGAAATGATAAAATGTCAAGTCATTGGAAATAAAATGACAGAACCTAAACAATCTGACAAGACTAATGCATAGTTTCTCTGACTTGTTCCATGTTCTGTAGACTTTATTACCAACTACAATAGTCTACTGAGAAATGCTTGTCTTAATGAATACATCTTCCACCTTACTACAATGTATATCTGTTATGCAAAGAACAGAAAATTCAGTGCTCTCTCTGTGTTTGTTTTATGTACACTAAAACTCCAATGTAGAAAACAGATGTAAGTGGAAAACACTGTTTTACTCCTATTATATCTTAATTTTAATAGGGCATGTTAGTGGAATGCTATTAAGTCCATCTTTTTAGGACAAGACTAATATTTCAATTTAATGACAAGTTTTCCAATGCTGTTAGATAATTATGAATTTTGCAGGCAAGCTATATGCTGACAACTTTTTCTAAAACTGCTATTTAACTTATATTGATAGAGGATTGCAAAGTATGGCTGTCTTCACATTTATTGTTAATAGCCTCATAAAATGTTCTTTTATAAAACATAAAAGTCATATCTCAGCCTACAGTCTTGAAAAGACATATAGTCTTTCATCTATACTCTGTATTATCTGATGTCCTTTAGCTATAGCCTCTCAGAGTTTAAATTTTTTTCTGACATTGAAAGGTCTCAATTCTGGCTAAACTCTTCACCTTCACTAACCATAAGCCTAAGTGATGATACCAGACTAGATTATTTCCCTTGATTTTTTGATTCTATTATTTTTACTTTTAAATGTTCAAATGAAAAGCAAACTCATATACCTAACATGTAACCTAAAGTCGCTCCCCCCGAATAGCTTGGATAAAGTAAGCAGAAATTTTCCAAGCTTTTAAGTTAGAGGCCCATATTTTCCTAAAGATTCCATTCAACCCTCCCCTTTCCCCAGTGATGCAACACAATCACCATCATGCACTGCTTGGCCATATTTTTAACTTGAAATCCACTACACTTGACAGCTCCTTATCTCTCTCAAATCTCTGCCAGCTATGTCTTCAGTAATTTTTAGTCATGCTTCCTAACTAAGTATCCTGTTAAAGGAGCATTTATTTTCCAACATAGACCTCCACTGCTCTATTTGGAAAAATTCAAGAACTCTGCTAACACTTACTGATGTACTGTTAGATTAGATCATGACAGATCACACTATAGATTCAAGGCTTTGGGTATTTCTTCATTTCAATATCACAATCACACAATGTGACACAAAGGTTGTAGACACATTTCTGGTAAATCATAGGTGCTAAGAAAGGAAGAAAAAAGGAAATAAAAAATACTTCACATGTTCTATGCCTTGTCCTTTTTCTTTGGAATTTGTCACTGAGAAATTTAGTACAACTTTATATAACTATGTCACGTGCTTTCTTGCCACATTAAACAGGAACTCAGGCACCCTTCTGTTTGCTAATATCTCAGGAGTGCTTCAGTAGGATCAGGGTTTGATATGGCTATTGTGAAACACATACTCTACAGAAACTAGGTTGCAAAAGCCACATTATGTCCTGCTTACTAATCACGGCTATTTGAACTCAGACAAATTCCCCTTGGATATCTGTCTTTACCCTTTTGGGAGGCAATGGGTATACAATGTAACCCATAATTTTATTCTTTTTCTTTGCTCATGTTGTCTCAAATTCAAACCCTGCTTTAAGTTCACAAACATTGGACAACTCTATAGGATAGCCACTCTCTTAAGTGTTTAGGGAATAAAGCCTAACGAAGCATAGTTATAGTCTATGAAAAGTTGCTAGTTTGATAGATAAATATGAATTCTTCAACCAAAATTATTTTATAATGTCTACATAACACTCCACTGTTGCCACTTGAAGTATTTTTATTTGGTATCTATTTATTTATTTAACATTTACATTTTCTCTTTTAGAGAGATTTCTCATATCTTGTTTGAAGGCAGCTATACTGTTAATTAACTATTAAGTTAACTAATTAAGCAAGTATTTTATACCACTGTAAAATGTACTTTCTGTCTATTACATGGAAACAAACAATTTTAGGTAAATACTTAGCTCTCTCGAGACTAAATATATGTCCCATTGAGGTAATGTCCATTGGATGGATATAAATAAGGCTGATTTAAACATTATAGGAGCAAAAGGTAGATAGCCTTTTTGGGGGCGGGTGGTAGAAAGGCAGATGGCAAGATTTAAGTGCTTCCTGAGCTAATGAAATTGGAAAATTTTGTAACCGGTTGTGAAACAACAATAGACCTCTAAAAATAACTGGGAATAAAGAATAGACTATTTGGCAGAATCTCCATAAAATGTGAATGATTATTTTTCTCATATCTCAAAGGAAACAATTGTAATACTGTAATGTAGCTTGTTGAATGAACTTCAGCATCCAAAAAACATATGAAAACCTTCCTAATTTAATTGCTATAAATGTAGCTAGAATTTCAAATCAAATTAATTACCCTGGTTGCTTTACTCATGGGAAAGTAGAATCCAAAATCTACTAACAGAAGCTTAAACTGGTGTCAATATTAATTTAAATTTTATATTTTTGTGTTTAGTTTTGCTTCAGCATTTTCATTTCCTCCTATTTTCTTTCTTTCCGTTTTTTGATTTAAACAGACTGCTGTTTAGCCTATTAATATCTATATTGGTGAGAGATCAGTAAAATAGCCCATATTTTTTTCTTCACGTTATACCTTACAAAATTTTGTAAACTCTTTTAAACAGTGTATATATTTTTGTTTTTGTGGGATACCATAATTTTTCTTGATTCTATTATATTTTATATAGATAGAGATTTTTATAGGTTTTTCTGACTCAATATCAAATTTATAGTAATGTTGGTGCTCCACCTGTTGGTAAACAATAAGCATTTTACTTTTCTCTCTTCCTTAACGTTAAAAAATCGGGAGATAGAACTTTATATCCTGACTTTAAAAGTGTGTAAAAGTACCTGGAAGGGAATCTACTAAAAATTTACTAAGTATAAGTTGAATATTAGTCTGTAGTATACTATACTTAAATATATTATAGATTAAATATATGTACATATATTTAATACATAGATATAAATATATATATACACACATCATTTTACAAGTAATTTTTAGTTTAATGATTTATACTTATTGAGGAAATAGTTCATCTATTATTACATTCATCTACATGTATGTTTTATATTTTTGTATGTTAGGACACACAGCCTTACTTTTCTATAAATATCTAAATATCTGTCTTCTATCTATGTATCTATCTATCATCTCTCTATGCATCTTTTTAATCTATGTCTTGTATCCTGGATTCTTTTGCATTAGTATCAGTTTATTTCATGAGTAGTCCCACCTTCACATTTGATACGGGTTACACTTAGATGGTGCTAGCATGTAAAATATTGCTTCACAGTAATTTTAATTTAACACTTTCTACTATTTATAATGACCAATTGAAATTCTACAACAGAATCTATTGAAGTGAAAAGTGAAATTATTACTCCTAATTATAATCTTTAACTGGACAGCAAATTGCCTTTCAATTTTGCACTATTATGTTTTAGAGTTGATTTATTTTCTGTAGACTATATTTTCAAGGCTGGTAATCTTCTTATGTACTTTACTAACTCCACTGTATACAAAAATTATATATATCTTATCAGGCATTTTCCATCTGAAAGTTCCTGAGTCTTCCCCTATTGGCTCAGCTATTGGAAGAATAAGAGCTGTGGACCC
Organism: Physeter macrocephalus; assembly: GCF_002837175.3. Lineage (NCBI taxonomy): Eukaryota > Metazoa > Chordata > Mammalia > Artiodactyla > Physeteridae > Physeter > Physeter macrocephalus. Next base: position 34,132,871 of record NC_041221.1, on the reverse strand, counting down.
TGATTTTGGACAAAATGCAGAAATTGAATACAGTATTGTTCCAGGAGATGGGGGAAATTTGTTTGACATCGTCACAGATGAGAATACACAAGAAGGAGTCCTCAAATTGAAAAAGGTACATAGACCCGTTTTTCAAAGTAGATTACCCAATAAAAATTAAAGAACAGAAAGACTAAAACTTGAAAGTGACAGAAATTTTAATTTTCCTTCAATGAGCAATATTTCAAATTAAAAAAAGACCAGGTGACTATGAAGTATTCACTCCCAGAGACACTTTTATTCTGTGATTCACCAGGTATACATTTTATGTTGAAAAAATTAGGCCTATTAATTTGCTTAAATCCTTAAAAAGTTCTTACCAGAGTCTAATTTTAATTTAATTTTTTAATGTTATCAACTCAGACGAAAAGGTTAATTTAAAAATAAGATCTAGAAGTAAACTCTATGCACACCAGGCTTGGTCTTGCCCCTTTTATTACTTTTCTGAGAATATAAATATCTAATTCACTCACTGTTTGTGAGCCTGGACCTCAGACTGGAGGAATTCTGATATGGGCGAGCGCTGCTACTGGCAAGTGGACGAAATGAGAATGGGTAGCGCTGGGTTTGAGGGGCTATGACAAGGGAAGTGAACAGAAAAATTAACGAGAAGGAGGGAGAGGACAAAAAGGTGGAATGCGGTGGGAAGCCCTCGAGTAATGTTAAATTGTTTTATATAAAAGAGGATGGAGAGCAAAATTCAAAATATTGGAAATGAATCCTTATCTCAGTGTACGTAGATTGTTTTTTTGTCAGGTAGGAGCATGAAGAAGGAGAATGTAAATGTGAGAAAGAGAAAAATCATGACTGTATTTGGGGTGTGTAGATTATTTCTATAACAATGAGGTAAATTATAGGAATTTCCAATAATACAGCGCAGGCAAAAAAGTGAACTTCATTTAATTTATTACAGTTTTCTCCTCTCCCTATTATAGCAAAGTGCACTCTATTTATCCCCAGAGGTGGTATACCATACACATTTAATATTGATACTTGTGATTATTTTAACCTGCAAGAAGTATTCTTACCTTCAGTCCCATTAATCATGCTGCTGTTTCCATATTTGTTCAGGAATTCTGAATTTTATCAAAGAAACAACATATGTGGTAATAAAAATAATCCTGAAAAGAAACAGTTTTCATATAGATGATTTATCATCTTTTAATTCCTACTATTGCAAGAAAATTGTGCTTTGTCTAGAAATTAATTTAATCACATGGTTCCATTCAGCAAAATTTTTCATTTATGCTAAATTTTCAGAGTATAACTAGAAAAAAAAAATTAGTGTCATATTTTTATTCTATTATTATTTTCTTGTGGTTTTGCTTGTTTTTCTTTTTTCTATTCAGTAACAAACCCCTTAAAATCTTGTCACAATTTTTTTTAAATGATCTCAATATATAACAATGCTTAAAAGGTGTAAAGATATTAATTCATATTAAACAAATATAAATTCTCTTAGTAATATGAGAAATAATTGAAAATATTTTATATCAATGATTCATAAAACTTCAGTTTGAAATTAAATATATTTACAAAATTGAGGTACAAAAGAGTTACATTGTGTATAATATATATATTTATATTAATTTATATTTACAGAGATACAATGAATGTATTTTATATTTACACATAGGATTTTATATTTTGTATTGATTTACACTTATTTACCATCTATGCCAATAAATAATCAATGCCAATCTGGGAAAATGTATGACATTCTTTTTTACTTTTTAACACAATTGAAAAGGGAGTAGTGTGCTAACTATAGATCTTTATATTACTATGTCAAAGTAGATTAATCATTGAAAGTAATGACTTAGCTATATAAATCAACTTTTTGTAAATACTTATTATGCATAATCACTAAAGCAAGAAGAATATATCTTCTGCCTTTTTAGTGTATGGAGATGTCGTAAAGAGTGAAAGAGTCTTATTTATTTTGTATTCATTTTGTTTATTTTTTTGAAAATTTTCTAGTTTTTAACTAGATTAAAAGTGAGATTTGTGAAATTATAGCATACCTTTATTAAAATAGATTTACATAATGTATAAAATAGTCTGGAAATTATATCTCGAAGTAAATATATATATATATGTATGTTTATAAATACATATATTTTTCCTCTTGCAGTGGATAAATAACCATTGTCCATTTGCTGGCATAAAATTTGTTATCTAAATAAAGCTCAGGGTCCATAACTAAAATTCAATCCTTCATTCACCGAACATCGATGTGACAACCACTAAATCCTAACCCATTCTGGACTCTGGGGGGGCAGTGAAGGAAACAAACACATTCACTTCTGCTCAAGCAGCTACTGTTCAACTGGTGAAGTTAGACAATAAGTAAATTCAGTGTTAAATTTAAGTTTGAAAAACACAAAGCAGGGTAAAAATAAGCAATTTAGAGGGTGGTGGCTATCCTACAGTGAGGTAGTCAGAAAAGACTTCTCTTTTAGGATGAAATTTCAGCAGAGACCTGAAGGAAGCAAAAGATAAGCCATATGGTATCTGAGTGATGTGTGTTCCAGAAAGATTGAGCAGCAACTGCAAAATCCCTGAAATAGGAGTGTACCGGGCAAGGAGGCCGGTGGGACTGAGTACAGTGAATGGAGGGGCCCATAGCTGGAGATGAGGTCAAATATGCCGACGAATGTCCCATCATTGAGATCCTTGCAGGCCAGGCAAAGGACTTGAATTAAATCATGATACGAGAAGACCGTGGCAAATTTCTATCTAAATTACCATTACCCTTGGTAAAGCCAGGATATGCTGACTTTTCTGAGGCGAATAATGACTAGGGAGTAAGGACAGAAATAGACCAGTTAAGAGACTAGAGAATTAATCCAGGAAACCAATGATGGAGATATGGTCCCTGATCTTTATAGCAATGAAAATTGTGAGAAATGGTGAGATTCTGGCTAGATTTTAAAGGAACGGCCCAAGCATATTTTTATAAATATTCTTAACGTCGGGTAAATTACCTCGAACGTTTGAATAGATTTGTTTTTGGCATTCTAATTTGTTTTACTCTCTAAATAAGGAGACACCAGAGGCAATCCATACCAGCTAACCTCTTACTCTGTTGGAAAAGAAAATTACAACCTACAGACCACATTTATAAATCTTTAAAAAAATAACTCAGGGGAACATTTTTGTAATAAAATTTTGAAATGATCTATTTATCTATCTACCTACCTACCTATCTACATATCTGGTGTATGTATTATTTTGAGTAAATGTGTGTGCGTGTGTGTGTGTGTGCGCGTGCTCACATACATATATAGATATATGACTTGAACAAATATGGCAGTATGTTTTTCTAAAAATAAAACAATGAGGAAATATTCTGTTCAATAAAGCCCATGAAAATCTCAAAATTAATTTAAATAATGTAAATTCTGTATTTTTTATTGAGGTATAATTGACACACAAAATTATATTAGTTTCAGGTACAACATAATAATTCAAAATTTTATATATTGCAAAAGATCACCACAATAAGTCTAGTTAACATCCATCACCACACATAGTTACAAATTTTTTCTTGTGATGAGAATTTCTAAGATTTACTCTTTTTGCAACATTCAGATATGCAATACAGTATTATTAACTTGTAGTCCCCATAGAGTATCTTACATCCCCGTGACTTATTTACTTTATAACTGTAAGTTTGTACGTGTTGACTCTCTTCACTCATTTCACCCACCACCCAGCCCCCACTTCTGGCAACCACCAATCTATTCTCTGTGATCTATGAGCCTGTTTTCTTCTTGCTATTTTTTTTTAATTTTTTTGTCTTTTGTTTTAGATGTCATATATAAATGAAATCATATGATATTTGTCTTTCCCTGTGTGACTTATTTCACTTAGCATAATGCCTTCAAGGTCAATCCATGTTGTCATAAGTGGCAAGATTTTATTCTGTATCTCTATATCTCTAGGTTACACATCCAAGGATTCAATCAACTGAGGATGGAAAATATTGGGGGAAAAAAATTTCAGAAAGTTCCAAAAGGCAAAACTTGAAGTTACTGCACACTGGCAACGATTTACATAGCATTTACTTGTATTAGGTATTACAAGTAATCTAGAGAATATTTAAAATATATAGAAGGCTGTGCATAGGTTATATGCAAATACCACTTCATTTTATATAAGGAATTTGAGCATGCTTGGATTTTGGTATCTGCAGGGATCCTGGAGCCAATCTCCCATGGATACCAAAGGATGACTGTATATACCGCATTTTCTTTATCCAGTCATCTCTCAACGGACATTTGGGTTGCTTCCATATCTTGGCTCTTGTAAATAATGCTGCAACGAACATGGGGTTGCATATGTCTTTTTAAGTTAGTGTTTTTTTGTTTGCTTTCAATAAATACCCAGAAATGAAATTGCTGGAGCATACAGCAGTTCTGTTTTTAACTTTCTGAGGAACCTCCATACTGTTTTTCATAAGAGCTACACCAATTTATACTTCCGCCAAAAGTACACAAAGATTCCTTTTTCCTCACATCCTCTCCAACACTCATTTTTTGTCTTTTTGATAATAGCCAATGTAGCATATACGAGGTGATGTCTCATCGTGGTTTTGATTAACATTTCTCTGATGATTAGTGATGTTGAGTATCTTTTCATGGGCCTGTTGGCCTACAGTTCTTTAGATTTTTTTGAGTGAACACTGTATTATAGGGCTATTTATGCGTATGTTCAGAGAGTTCTCAGAAGACCTTATCCTGAACTTATTCAGCGTCCCAGAAGAAGTAGATGTAAAATCATAAATATGTATGTAAATATCAACAGCAGTATTTTGGTTCCATAATGATCTTAAAATTACTCTTTGGAAACTTCTCCCTGCAATATCTCAGCATAGAATTGCAATGAAGAGTTTTGATGTAAAACCAAATTCATACAGAAATTATGTTTTTAAGTATATTACATGCATCTAGAAAGTCTAAAAATATATACTCTGCATTTGAATATGTATCTGTTTTTGAATATAATGATATTCTTTGTTTTCGGAGTGTTTTTCTTTTTTAAGCTCATTTAAAAAATAAATGAAAATGCTTAATATTCTCTGAAGAACATATTCTCATTATAGTTTTATTTCCAAAATTTTTATTTACTTTCTGTTTACCATTTCCCCCCTCTCTCTTCTTTCTCCATGGAGGGAGGGTGTACATGGATAAAAATGATGGTCATGTTTGTATGAGCTGAGAAGAATGAAAAAAAGGCATTTTTATTTTATTCCTTTTAAACCTCAACTTGGATTCGGTTTATGAACACTGTGACAGAATGCCATTTCACTGTGTCACTTTGAATTCAGAATAACATTATGCAACTTTATGTATCTCTACAAGGCACAGGATATTGTTGTTGTTGTTGTTGTTTTAAAGAAAAAAACTATTCTTACTTTATACTTACGTCCTATTGCACTGAGGAAAGAATGAACAAATAAAAAGTGCCCTATATGTTGTTAAGTATTATAGCAATAGAAACAATAACAAAATCAGGGTAATATAACTTTAAAAATTTTTTTGTCACATCTAAAAATTAGGCGACAGGTTACATTTAAAATAAGAGAATAAGGTATTTTAAATTCAGCAATTTCATTCTTAAGTGAAAAGCTAAATGAAATACATTTTTATTCAGTAGTTTTTATTTCCTACTGGATAAGTGAGAATAAATATATACTTATTGGATATAAATATAAAGTTACATGAGTTAAAAACATTCAAGAATGGAAAATACATGTTTATTTATGGGCACGCTGTGGTTTTCTTGTTACTGATTAAGAAATTTAGGCAATTAAATAGTGGGATGAATATTTAAATTGTACATAAGAACAATTTTAATGTCTTGAATAATTTCTAAGCCAGTTCTGTACTACTTCTACAAAATATCTGTCTGGAGCTAACAAGTAATGATAACATCTATTCAAAATAAAGAATGGTAAAGTGATTTCCTATTTATTTAAAAATAAGTAAAACTTTTTTGGAATTACAAAAATCCTTACCATTTGCTGTTACTTGGCAATATTATTTCATTTCAAATAACCATAACTGTGATCACAGTGAATCCAAGGTGAATTATTTTCTTTTTCCTTAAAAACAGAAGAGATAAAATATTTTATTCTTCACCAGAATTTTAAATAAATAGGCTAAACTCTCAACTGGTCTCATTGGACAATTTTATTTATGTCCCATTAGTCACTAAAACTCACTTTCTTTTTGACATCCCAAATGGCAGGGGAGTGAATTCACATCAAATTATTTGGTAGCGTAGCACCATCATGTGGTTAACTTTTGAATAACTCTTAGAAAAAATAAAAATAAAGTTAGGAATACCTTGTTTTATATAACCAAGCATACACCTCAATTTATTGTTTAAAATATTCCTGTTTTTGTCATACAAACATGAACATTTCAAAGAAAAATACGTGATGTTTGTTTCTGTAAATATTATGCTCCTGTTTTTGTAAATATTTATCTTCATCTTCTTTTTAAACATCTCACTTCCCTAGTCTCATCAACTCTCAACTAGCCCCCGAGTTGACGTAACCAATGAACATTGTTTACTGCCTTGTAGACATTTCTAACTTGTGTGTGTTAGTCTTTTCACACTCAAAATGTCCAAAGCTGAATTCCTTGTCTTCTCCCAACCAAAGCGTGCCTGCTTACATTTTCTCCTTCCTGGATAGGGCCCTACTTCCTCTCCAGTTCCTTAAAGCAGAAATCTAGGCTTATTCTTATGCTGCTTCCATTACCATGAACTCCCCTTTCCGAATAGGACGGGAAGCCTGATCACTGATTCCTTCTGAACTTGGATTAAAATTTCCCTCTTTCTCCTCTTCATGGGTTGACTTACAATCATCCTTGTTACTCTTTTCCACCACTGCAATGGCTATTTTCTGAGCCACACACCTTATGTTCATCCATTTACTTTATGAGTGAATGGTTGAAACCTAAATCTGTTTATTTTACTCGCACTCCTAATCTGTTTCTGACTCCTATCACTAGTAAGATAAAGAGCAAATAGTATATTTTCTATTATCATCTCCTTCATACACACACACACACACACACACACACACACACACACACACCCATACGCGCACACACATTCACCTGCTACATTCCAACCACACCAAACTCATTGCAATTTCTAAGGAAGGTGCTGTGCTATTCTTCCTTCTGCATAGAAAGCACTGCCCTACATGAGCACTTCTATTAATTTTTTCCTGTTCTTTAACATGGCTGTCACTAATGTCCCTCACCAAAGAATTCCTTGAGTCCCTCAGGGAAAGTTGATCCCTCCTTACTTTCTTCCCCAAATGTTACCATTTCTGTCCAAGCACCTATGAGACTTAAAGGTGCTCAAATTCTAAATGTATCTGATTCTTTCTACTGTAGTTTAAGGCCCAAAAGACACTTTGTCATATCTATAGCTGTGTCGCCATGATAAAGGAAATGCTTACAATATACAGGGTGTTTAAATTTCTTTAAAAAAAAAATCTCATGTTGGTTTATTGTTTTAATTTCAGATGCAATACTTTTCTTAGTATTCACATACCATGCAGGGTTCACCATGTTTTAAAACTATTTAGAAAAATATTGCTTTACTGATTATATAAATGAGAAATATGAAGCTCATTGGAGAAAAGTAAATTTTTCAAGACTACACAACTTGCAGTAAATTATGGAACATATTTGAAAAGCATATACTTTCAACTATTGTGAAGAACAATATATATTAGAGGTAAAATGTGAGAGTGGACATTCAAGAAGTTAAAAAGAATTCCCCCTCCCCCGATGGTCATGACTTACACTGCATGTGCCTATAAAACATATATCTTGCTTAGGCATTTGTAACAGTTGATGAAATCTTTTCTTTCTTAGGGAAAATATCACCACAAGCCCTCAAATAAAATCACTAGATGCTCTTCCAATTCTTTTTCATTCTGTTTTATCTTAGTTACTGAATTTGTTCCCAAAATTATTGTCACTGAAATATGGCTTAGAAACGATACCATGATTCTTAAGTTAATTCATTAAAATGATCAAAAATTTGCAGTTCTGCACAAAAGCCTAGAATTGATAACTTGCCCACAGAAAAATTCAATTCATTTCTAGTAAATAGTTCTGAAAAAATTTTTAGAGATAAGGTATGTTAATTATATGTTTCTTCATTTTAATATTTTTACTTGACAGACATTTTTTGTCCGGTAATTCTATTGTTCTAAGCTTTTAAAATTTTAGAACTGAAATACTGTTAAAATTTGTCAAAACTAAAATCTACGTTTTAAAAATGGCCACATTTTACTGTTTCCCCTTTATGATAGGGGCATTCTCATCTGATAATCTGACAACTTTTATCCATCAAATAACTGATTTTCCTTTATTTATTTGGTTGTGCCAGGTCTTAGTTGCAGCTCGCCAGCTCCTTAGATGCAGCAGGTGGGCTCCTTAGTTGCAGCATGCAAACTCTTAGTGGCAGCATGCATGTGGTCTAGTTCCCTGACCAGGGATTGAACCAGGACCCCCTGCATTGGGAGCACGGAGTCTTAATCACTGTGCCACCAGGGAAGTCCCTCCATTTCTTCAGTTTAGGTTTCTTACCGTACAACTCCCTACGATATGAATTGTTTCCTGAAAATTCTGGTTTCACTAACCTTACTTTATCGAAACATCCTGAGGAGAAAGGAACTACTCAAGTAAATTCTATTTAATCAATCGTTTTCTTACTTTTCTAGAAAGGTTCATAAAATTGAATGCGCCTCAAGCAGTACCGCAAAGTTTTCTATTTATTGTGTGAGAGCTAAATTAGTTCCACTTCATAATAATGGATTTCTGTTATGGAATATGATTCATTTCCTAACAATAATAAAAAATACTGTTTTTTCTATACTTGTTTCAAATAAGAGGATTTTTGTTGATTGCAAAGTTAGATGAATTTCATTCCTCAGCGCCGTCCCACCCCACCCCCTCCACAAAGAGTGGAGGGTAGTCTGTCAGATGAGTCGGAGAAAGTCAACTCTAGAGAGATTGGTATTGATTTTTTTTTTTTTCTCTTTCTGAGCTATGCAGTTTTATACAATGGCATTGCCTAAGGGCTAGGGTCACGAAGAGGTAAGGCCCTCAAGGATATCATTTTGGCATTTCTCCTACAATTTTCTTCAGCTGTTTGATCACTGCAGGAGATAAGTTTTCAGTCATAAAAGAATATCTGTATGTACAGAAAGTTTCCTTCATCTCACTCTTTATCACCCTGCCCACTAAATATTTGTCTGCTCTGACAGGTCAGGAGTTCTTAAAAGTCATAGATTATGTCTGATCTCCTAAAACAAAATGTAGAAAAGGTTTTGGAATTCTCCCTTCATTCCTGGGTTTGAAATGGACTCCAAAGTGGGGAGTCAAGTCGATCAGATAGCAGTGACATGTTAATTAAATAGGTAAATAAAATTGAGATCTTGTCTAGAAAGAATTTGCCTAATCCTACAGACAATCAGAAGCATTCTGATGTCTAGAAGTAGAGAGGGAAAGGAAGAACAATTGGTACTAATTTCTACATTTTAAGAGAAGTTAATTCTGGGCCAAAGAAGGGGGTAAGTATCAGCCAGGGCAGCTCAAATAGCCTTCTAGGCAAAAGGGCCCGAGGTGATAAAGTCAAAATCGTCTTACACTGGAAGTTAGGGGTAACTATGATAAAAATTATATTGTTTAACATTCATCGAGCATTTAGAGTTTACAAAACACGAAGTATATTTCTATGTTCTTTAACTCAAACTAGCTTGTACAGCTTATAAATTATACATCACTCAGGTATCTCTTATGGCATCTGATTTCTCTTGAATACATCAAATGATGGGGGACTTACTACTTCTTCAAACAACTCAGTCATTAAACAAGATGGCAAACCTTATTTATCTTTCCCTCTTTCTGTCCTCCTGGAATGTATCCCAGGTCTTACCACCATGTAGGCAATCAACACTTTTTAAAATTAATTTAGTTTTGAACTGTTTCATTTGTTAGAGATTTCTTCTTTTTTTAGCTTAAAGTTGCCATGTTTAATAAATTATTGTTAATTCCCCATTGAGAGACTTATAGAATAACCCTAACTGATATTCATATTTGAAAAGGATGATCCTTTTTTGTCTCTGTCTTCTTCCTTCCAGAATAAACATTCCCAGTAATTGTAACAATTTTGCATTTTTGGTTTGAATAATATTTTGTTACCCTATTCTGGCAATTGGTTGTCTTTTCTCGAGCCTGATCCTTTAACAAAACACTGTAGTCAAACTGTGGGCTGATCAAAACAGTAGCATCATCATCTCTTTTTCCAGATATTATGTTTCTATCTGTTTAATCAACATATAGAAAGCCCCAATATCAACCGTGACATATTAGCCAATAACTTTATTTATATTGCTTTAAGACAAATGAAAAGTCTTAGCAAGAAGAAGACAGAAATTGAAGAAAATCAGTATTATATGTAAACAGGTATAAGTTGAATAAATAAAAATATAAAAACTAAAAGAAAGCATTGAGTCCAAGGCAAAGAAATAATGAATAAAAATTGGACGAATTAAACAAAAGGGGAATGATTACAGGGAAGAAAAAGATAGATCCCCCTGAGTGAAAATTACTGTGAAAGAGACTTAATGTCAAGTCCAAGAAGTGTTACTGTTTGCTATAATAAACTTATAGATTTGTGAGTTTTTAACGATTTCACAGTGATTTTCTTTCTTTTCTTTTCCCTTCTTCACAGGAAACACATAAAACAGCAATCTTGTCCTTAAAAGAGAGAAATATACCCACTTTATTTCCCCCAGGTGTCCTGAGGCAAAAAAGAGATGTGTTGACACAGCAATTAGCACATCATGGGAGTCATACCAGAGGGAGTTAATTTAGAAAACAGAAACTTCTAAAGGTCCCATAAAATCACTATGTTAATTAACCATGTTAATGTTAATTTCATGTCTTAGTTTGTCATAGGTGATTAGAAGTCACAGCCAGTGACCTTAAAGTTTTCAATTTAATAAAGCACTACAGTAACATCATATTTCTATAATATAATATTTCCAGTTATTGGGAACATAAAACTAATATTCAGAAAAAGGTAAATATAAGCAGTGTAAAGTGAAAAATCAAGGATCAGTGACCCCAAGGACAAATCACATCCAAATATTTTGTCTCATGTTGTTCTTTAATCCTATATGTTCAAAGCCTTAATTCTTGGTCATATATCCTGATCATGCATTACCATGCCTACTAATTCTATGTGTAATGCTGACAACAGAGAGGACCAAAACTCTGGATATAGTCTTTGGCAGCAAAAATACCTAGCCATTCAAAAGTATTCAATAGAAAAGGATATTATTGTCAAAATAATAAAAATTGTCCAAGAAAAAAACATAGTTTGCTACACCAAATTTTTAGCTGGAATCTAAAAGTATCATTTCAATTTTGTTGTATTTTTAATTACTGCTTAATTCCACCAGATGTCAGTACTGGATAAGAGCATCCTTAATAGGTACCTGATCTGCAGTTGTAACCACTCACGTGAAAGGAATAAGCCCTCTCTAGGGCATATGTGTGCATATGTCATTTTAATGTATGCAGCTGATGACATTTACAAGTTACCCAGACACTGCTACAACTGGTCGACTCTTTTCTTAAAATGTTTAACCTGTACTTCCCTTACCCACTAATTATTAAAGGAAAATGACCATTTGATATTAACTTGCACATTACTCTGTCCACCATCGCTGCCACATCCTATATGAATGTATCTCCTCACTTTTGATTTGTGCTCACTACAGCCGTTGGATTTTGAAACAAAGAAGGCTTATACTTTTAAAGTAGAGGCCTCCAACCTGCACCTTGACCACCGCTTTCACTCTGCGGGCCCTTTTAAGGACACTGCCACAGTGAAGATCAGCGTGCTGGATGTGGACGAGCCGCCGGTTTTCAGCAAGCCCCTCTACACCATGGAGGTTTATGAAGACACTCCAGTTGGGACCATCATTGGCGCCGTCACTGCCCAAGACCTCGATGTCGGCAGCAGTGCCGTAAGGTAAGAAAAAGAAACGTTTTCCTTTCTGTGTCAGAAAGAGAAAGAAAATAAAACAACACTCTGACCAGGCTTGCATGAATTATTTAGAGAATACAATGCTTGAAAATGGAACCACTTTACAAAGTAAGTATAAGAATAGAAGAAAAAACATAGGATTTGAACAAAAACATCTGATATCAATCCCTGTAACAGGGTTTAGTAGTGACCTGATGTTGGGCTTGTCACTCATGCTGGTCAACCTCAATTTTTTTATCCACAAAAGGGATTTAATAGTAAGCCTAAAAGGATGATTCTCATGAATAATGATATTAAGATACTTTCACAGTGCCTGAAATATCATAGATATATGATACATTTTTCAATTATTCTAAAATCTCTGTCTCTTACCCAAAGTTAGTGCTTGAAAAAGATTGTTTAACCATTTTAAATTTGCAGCTCATTTTTTCACCGTGGCAGTTGTATATGCTGATGGAGGCACAATTAGAGTCAGTCTTAAGGTAAGAGGCATTGTGGAGTTGCTCAAAGCCCAGACTTGGCAAGGAGTTCCTTACTGGCATAAGGCTGCTTGGTAGTGAGTCAACAAAGCAATCGATGGAATAAGAAAGAGTAAGAAAATGCACGCCCCCCCCCCCAAAAATATGCCACTTGCATTGCTGAAACGTGGTGGGATTCCCTTTTCCTCCCTTATAAATCGACCCTACAACGTATTTTGAGACTTGTTCTGATTCAACTTTGCTTCCTCTGTATGCTTAATCCCTGCCAGGTGCCCACGCGCCTACAAGAACTGGAGGTGGGGGGGGGAAGAAAAGAACATATGTACAAAACAGGAACAGACTCACAGACGTTGTGGTTGCCGATGCGGAGGGGTTGTGGGGGAGGGAAGGACTGGGATCTGGGTTTAGCAGGTGAAAACTAAAAGGAGAGAGAGAGAGAAACTTGTGATTTGTTCCGAATCTTCTAACTCTAAAGGGTTGAAGCTTATAGTATGCAAAATCCAAACCAAAGAACACATTAAGTAGGCTTTTAAAGCAAAACACCACTCTGTCGACATAGGAAAAATACATAGGCATATATCGCACAAGATTTTAAGCCATGGGGTAATTAATGGTAAAAAAAAAAAAAAAAAGCATCATCCTTTCAGCGGTAGCCTCAACACATTCATAGCATAGAGAAAAATTTCAGGATATGGCTTGAGAGCATGAAAGCTCTGCTCTTTGTATTTGTCTGAATCCACCCCCCAAAGTCGCCTGAACACTTTCCCTCTTGAAGCATGTCTGTGATCAAGAGAGAACTAAAAAAGCACATTTGTCTTGGGAAAGGGAAGAAAAAGAGCAATTACTGAGTGCCCCTACACGGTCAGGTTGAATGCTGGCGCATTTCCTCATTGGGTTCAAGTTGTTCTACACGCTCATATTACAGCATGATTCACTGTCAGTTAAACTCCAGAGAAGTCTATTTATTACCAATGTTCACAGGGGCATTCTCAAGAATCTGCTACGTTAGTAGTTGTTATACATTAATCTGTCATCATTCATCAATCTTGTTCCTGAATACCCTGAGTGTGCTGCTGGTCATTGTGAAAGTGGAAAATGCCTGCTGAGTGGATTCACAGGTAATTTCAAGAATGTAAACAGAATGGAAGAAATATTGAAGGTTGTAAAAAAGTAATGAAAAAGTAAATAAACATGGATTGAAATTCTCTACAGTTCAATAGATGAGAATGGTGGGACATAGTGGGACACAATATCTTAGGGAACTTGCTAAGTTGTTTAATTTACTTTATGTACTATTTTTTTATTTTGCTTTATTTTTATTTTATTTTATTTTTTTGACTGCATTGGGTCTTCATTGCTGTGCACGGGCTTTCTCTAGTTGCAGCGAGCAGGGGCTACTCTTCGTGGTGGTGCACAGGCTTCTCGTTGCAGTGGCTTTTCTTGTTGCGAAGCCCGGGCTCTAGGCGTGTGGGCTGCAGTAATTGTGGCTTGCGGGCTCTAGAGCGCAGGCTCAGTAGTTGTGGCATGAGGGCTCAGTAGTTGTGACTCATGGGTTCTAGAGCACAGGCTCAGTAGTTGTGGCGCACGGGCTTAGTTGCTCCGCTGCATGTGGGATCTTCTTGGACCAGGACTCAAACCTGTGCCCCCTGCACTGGCAGGTGGATTCTTAACCACCAGGGAAGTCCATATGTTCTATTTGGAATACTGACAATAGCATGATGAGGTCGAGATATGAATAAAACATTATTTTAATGAAATACTTTAAAACCAAAAAATCAGAGAGTTGACAAGTAAAAAAATACCACCCGGTAAAGGTAAGGTGAGAATTACAAACTTCTAAATATAAGAAAATGATTAGATCAAGACCCTGGTGTGAAGAATAAAGGAAGGCTACATTTTAGAGAAATTCTCCAGCTACAAGCCTATTTTCTTTATCTGTTTGTTTGTTTGTTTTTGATGTCACAGAAACTAGTGTCTGACAAGTGCTACTTTATGTGAAATGAAATAGTATCCCCGGTCTTTTTTCTAAGGGGCAGCAGCCTGACTCACTGAAGCTGTAGACAAAGATGGATTTAATTGATCCCCCTGAGGGGTTGTCAAAAGACAGAGGAGCTTTTGAATCAACATGAAAGTTGTCTTACTTTCATGTTCTTGGAGTAAACAATAAACTTGCATCGTGTCAGTTGAGGAATGTGGGATATGGATCATCTCTTCTTGGTCTGAAAATATGTTTGCTCACTTAAGAATGATAGTAAAAATATGTTATAAAAAATAAGCATCAAAATGACCAATTGCTTGGCATGTGTAGGTATGCTCTCTTTGTTTTGTTTTCTTTGCTTTACTTCATTTACTGCTTTGCATTACCCTTTTCATAGGGTTATTGTGGAAGGTATTAATTTAAGATTAGGTTATTCCACACCACTGGGTATTTTATAAATATTATTACTTCATCATCACTGAGCACAGCAAAGAGCCAGAAAGCAATGACATTAACCAGGGATTGCAAAACCTTAGAAGAAAGGTTCAGTTAGGTGTAATGCCCCCAAATATACCATATCCTGTCCCCTCTTGTCCTGAGCTTAATTTGTAGTTATTGTTTCCTTTGCTTTTCTAGCCTTTGCCTTTAGATGAACTGATTTCCTGTCTCTAATATTCTATATCCTTTGACACTCTTATTATATAGTTCATGGGAAGGATTTCTAGTGAGTCCAATAGGAGTGTAATGAGTGTACCTACCATTAGTGAGGTGGGGACAGTCTCTTAAGAAATGAAATTTAAAACAGGTGACTGTTCAGTTACATTGGAAATTAATATTTGTTTTGGATATAAGTGATTTAAATTACAGAGAGATTTCAGTGGATAATTCTGCTCAGTATGTGCTATTTTTCTTTTGCTCCAAACATTTAAAAATCTTAGTTATCCTATGAAAGAATTTCAAAATAAAATTTAAACAAAGTATGTTTCTGTATAAAATGAGAAAATGGGCAATTCCATTCTAAACCCACTCCATGTAAGATGGGTTGGATAAGAGACTGATAACGTAAACTAAAATCTATTTTATGTATATAAACGTCCATGTGTAAATTATTATAGTATTTAGTAGAACAATTGAATGGTTTATTTTTCAAGTTACCTCCTTTTGTTTGATGATATGGCCAACCAAAACCCATCGCATAAAATCAAGTAGTGAAATTGATTAACCATTATCGATTATCATAAGTAAAAAGTAATACATAAAATAATTAATAACTGGTTGTTAAAACATAAATGAGTCCCACTTAAAATTATCTTATATTCCGTATCTGGTCTGTTCAATGCACTTTTGGAAACATTTTTGTATAACTTGAAATTGATTTTTTCATCGTGGATTAGGAGGCTATCAGAGTAGCCGATTTTCATTTGAGGGTCCTTTCCAATACACCAGAAATCTTGTTTTGTGGACAAAAACCTAAGCTCAAATACAAAACAAGCTTAGAGAATGAGAAGAAACAGAGGCCCTGCTTATCAAGTGATATCCTAGAGCAACATGTATAATTTACTTTAAATATTAATTAAATGAAATGGTAAAAATTAAAAACTTGAAAACTTGCTCGCTCTCTATTTTTCTCCTATTTAACAAGATTTTTGTAAGAATTAAATGAGGTATCAGTATAAAATGTTTTATTTAAAAAATTTTTTATAGATTGTATATTTTTTAGATAAGATTAGGTTAACAGCAAACTTGAGAGAAGATACAGAGATTTCTCATATGCCCATTGCCACCACAGATACATAACCTCCCCCTTTATCACATCCCTCACTGGAGGGATACATTTATTGCAGTGATGAACCTACATTCACATCATCATCATTCAAAGTCTATAGTTAACTTTAGGATTCACTCCTGGTGTTGTACAGTCTGTGAACATATTTATTATGACATGTATCCAACATTGTAATATCATACAGAGTATTTTCACTTCCCTAAAAATCCTCTGAGCTCTGTTTATCCCTCCCCACACCAATCCCTGACCTTTTCACTGTCTCCATAGTTTAGCCTTTCCAGAATGTCATATAGTTGGAGTCATACAGTATGTAGCCTTTTCAGATTGGCATCTTTCTCTTACTATTTACATAAAGCTTTCTCCGTATCTTGTCATAGTTTGATAGCTCATTTCTTTTTAGTGCTAAAATGTATTCTGTTGTCAGCATGTACCACTCACCTACTGAACATCTTGAGTGTTCTTTAAGTCCTAGGAATTACTAATAAAGCTGTATAAATATCCATCTACAGGTTTTTAACGTGGACATAAATTGTCAGCTCCTGTGTGTCAATACCAAGGAGTGCAATTACTGCATCAGATGGCAAGGGTATGTTGAGATTTGTAAGAGACCCTCAAACTGTCTTCCAAGGTGGCTGTGTCATTTTGCACTCCCACCATCAATGAATGAGAGCGCCTGTGGCTCCCCATCCTTGACAGCATTTGGTGTTGCTGGTGTTCTGGATTTTGGCCTTTCTATTAAGTACGTAGTGGTACCTTATCGTTGTTTCAATTTGCATTTCCCCGATAACATATGATGTGGAGCATCTTTTCATGTGCTTATTTGCCATTTGTATCAATATATCTTCTTTGGTAAGATGTTGGCTAAGGTCTTCGACCCATTTTTAATTGGGTTGTTTGTTTTCATATTGCTCCGTTTTAAGAATGCTATTTTTTTCCAGTGCATACAAATAAGCAACAAAAGTTTTGCCTTTCTTTAAAATTCTCGACTACAGATACAATCTCATTGTAAAAGAGAGATTATGATGGATGCATTACTTGTTAAGAGCATGTATGAAGCTTATACATACTCAATTGTCTCACTGAGTCTAACTTGCGCCGAGTTTCTGGGCAATGGCTACCTGTGGATGACAAGGAGAGATTACAGATATGCAAACCTGAAATATTATAAAACTCAGGACTAGAATTAAGAAATCTGAAAATGAGGGTCATCAAAACTCCACTTTTCTCTTTACCTTTGTTCACACAATTAAATTCCATCCAATTAAAACAGTATCTTACCCTCTATTTCATGGCCTTCATCCTAGACTTCTGCCATTTTAGGTGGCAAAACCATATGCATCCTCATTGCTATTCTAACTCACTTGTCTTTCTTCTTATCAGTGTTGTCTTTTACACATCTTTCATATTCACTAAAGACACTCTAGAACTCTATCATGGGATTTGTCATTTTTAGCTTATTGCATAAATATATATTTACTTTTTTAACCACCATCTTCAAAACGCAGAAAATGAAAGGGCACTGGAGAGTTAAGAATATTTCCTTGTTCTTTCAAATACTATATGCAAAATTAATTTAATTTTAAAATTTTCTTGATGTATTTATCCTAATATATAAAGCAACCAGTTAATGAAATGTAGAATGTTTATGCATGTTTATGTGTGCATTTATAATTTTTAATTGATTATAAGCAGATCTAGATCTAGACCTAGATATATAAATATAATAGGTCTTTTTATTTTGTAAGGGTCTATAGACCAGGGTGTTTGGATATAATCTTTATAGGTCTTAATTTCTGCTATTTTATCACAATGTAGTCAAGAATATACTTTTCTTTTTCTTTTTTTCTTCTTTTTCTTTTTTTTTGGTAAAATGGCTTTTTGGTTCCTTAGCTTCTATAAATAGAATTAATGGAAGCTAAATGCTATCAGTGCATTTGCAAGTAGACATTATACAAAATTCAACTTCCAAAAATAATTCTCTCTCTCTTGAGAGTCCTAAACACTAAGTGTAGCACGGTTGTGAAAAAGTCAAATAGGGCAAACTCCCCACATGTTAACATGTTTAGCTACTACCGCAATGTCTAAATGCCACACTCCTTTTTATTTTTTTCCTGTAGTTGCTTTGAAATATTTTATAATATAAGTTTCTATCTGCTTTTTCTTTCCATGTCTACCATTTGTACACAATATCTCTATTCTTTTTATTTTATATTTTTTGCATTTTTTATCCACTTATGTTCTCTATACACTTTCAAATGATCTAAAAATTTACAATATTTCTTTCAGTGGTATTTAGTCCTAGCTGTTGTTAAATGCCAGTTGTTATCCCCCCTTAGAACTAATTAAGTAATTCATGAAAGATAGTTTCTGATAAAGAGACTAACACGCTTTTTGTAAGGTGAGCTTTAAAAATGCTTTCTTATGTAGAGTCCCGTTACTTGTTTGATATAACTCTAATTACTCTTTCATATTCTAGTTTCTATTATTTAACAGAGAGCAAAATAATTTATTTTTATGGCTTGTTCTCTTAAAAAAATACTGAAAGTTCTGATAGCAATTGGGAAAAAACATTTTATCCATAAGGTTATATGTGTATTAAGATAAAATTGTTAATCCTTTTTGAGTACTGCTTACCGTATCTCTTTCAGTTAGCATTCACATTGTGAATATTAACATATTTGCAAGAGACACATCTGGTAAAGGACTTTTCTCCAAAATATACATTCTTAAAAGTCTAAGATGAAGGAGATGAAATAGAGGGTGAGAAACTATTTTAATTGGAGGGAATAGAATTGTTGCACAAAAGTAAAGAAAAAAGTTGAGATTTGGTAAACCTCATTTTCAGATTTTTTTAAATGCTAGTTCTGAGTTGTTTAATTTATCAGTGACTTGATTTGCATATCTGTAATCTCTCCTTAATCTTCCTGCTTAACCATTGCCCAGAAACTCAGCAGAAGCCGCCTCCAGTGAAACAATTGACTATATGTAAGCTTCCTACAGGTGCTTATCAAATTATTCATCCATCAGAATCTCCTTCTTACGATGGGATTGTATTTGCAGTTGACAATATTAAAGAAAGGAAGTACCTTTACTAGTATACTCTGCTTATTTTGTTTGCACTGGAGGAAAGAGCATTCCCTGTACATTTATACCAACTGAATATTTAAGAGTAACTCATTTGAGAAGTTGTTGATGGAGAATTTAACTTAATTGTGGAGAACGAGAAATTCCTTTGTGAATAAACTTATTTTGTTTTCCCCTTCAAATGATGTATTCATTGATGATCAACATAAGAGGAGCTATTGCAAAGAACATGTACCAAGATGAACAAGTTTACTCTTGTTTGCTTCAGTGGCAATTAACTAACAACATATAGTGACATTGTAATAACTTATTTGTATGTGTCTTTGGGCTGAGCCATTTGGTCACAGTTCTTTAAACATCACAGCTATTATTTTACAGAGGTATAAACTGAGGCCCAGGAAGACCCAATCATGTCTTCAGTAAAGATAGGAAAATAATTTGAACATAAGCAGCCAGATTCTAAAGGTCAAAATACTAATTGCTCTACTGCTAAAGTTTAATCTAAATATTTATCTAGGTTTTTGAGTTGCTTTGTAATTCTAGGATTGTTGAAAATACAAATAAATTTCATAGTTTTTAGTAGCTTCTTAAACAAAATAGACAGAAATTCAAAACAAGTCAGTAAAAAATGTACAATATTTGATTCTTTAAGATATGATAACTATGGGCCTTATTATATACCTGCAAGAATTCTATACACTTACATAGGTTTCCCTGGTTTAAACCTTACAATAAGTTTAACTAAATCTGAAAAATGTTTAATTCAACTATGAGAAAATTGACATTGTTCAGGCTGGAAATATAGAAACAAAATGTACAGTTCTTTTGTTGACATTTTTTGTACATATGGAAAAAATCTTATTACTTATTACCTTTTATTTTTCTAGACAACTACAAAGTCCTTATAAGATTTAGACATAACTAAGAATTTATTGACAAAATTCAGTGGATTTGTGATACAGATCTACAGCTCTAATTTTTATGAGGATTGGACCTTGGTAGCCAATGATGAATTTGCTTTTATTTTAAGACATTTTATAGTATTCTAATGATACCGTGGCTGCGTGTCCAGATATTAGGATAGTGAACTGTTTTTGAGGCTATCTTCTTATGCTTCACATAGCTCCTAAGAACGAAAGAATGTCCAAGTCTGTGATCTTTATTACTGACTTAAATGTTTTGGGTTTACATTTTACCTGCTGGAGGTTCAGTTTCTTTGCTTTCTCTCAAAGTGCTGAGTGCTCTATGTAAGTGCAAATTTCATAGCTGTTTCCCTTCTCTCTATAATTTATATACATGCTCTTAGAGAATAAATAGCCCTTTTCTCACAGTTGTTTGAAATTTTAAAATTATTTTGATTTTTTAAAGATTATTACTTTAAATATATCATAAATAGATATAAATCCTTCTCCATGGAAAATATTGTAATAATCAGGATCCAGTTTATAAGCTGCCCCAGATTATTTAATAAGAGAATGTGAGTAATTTTCAGAGAGAAATGAGGTAAAGAGTAGATAATCACAGGAGGAAATGAAAAATCAGTTACCAGAAAAAGAAAAACCAAAACAAAACAGTAAATAAAAGCTTTCTTTCAAATATGGTGTCCATATTTGGGTATCAGATGGTAAATGACTAGTTAAAATGGCATCTTTCTTCAGAGACATTTGGCCGTGGCCTCCAGTGACAGTAAATAAATCCAACTTGATTAGGAATGAGAGGCATTTGATTCAGTTCAAGGGAAAACTTGTGATAAAGCTATATAAAAAGACTTCAGAATAAATATGTCTAAATACTCAAAATATATAAAAATATATATTTCCATACGTGAATGTGATCAGGTCATTATTAAGAGGAAAAGTCAGACGTCCTTATAAAATAATTAAATGCATACATGCAAGTACAAGATATTATGGATAGAACAATAAATTCAATTCTACTCTAAAGAAACTTTCTGTATAATCATGAAAACAAAATACAATTATTTTGCTCTTCTTATTTGAGAAAGACTGTTAATACAAATTGAAATAGATAAATAAGATGAAAGAAGTAAGAATATAGAATTTTGTAATAAGGAAGCAATAAATGCTTCCTAGAAGAATTTGGCAAGGCTTCATGGGAAGACCTTGAGCAAAGGCACAATCACATTCTTTACTTATTTACCCAGGTATTATTGTCCATATTTTTAATAATGAGAAAACTGCCATGACATGCTTGCTATCTAAGCTCTTTAGTGAAGAGCTCATTTATATATATATATATATATATATATTTTTTTTTTTAACATCGTTATTAGAGTATAACTGCTTTACAATGGTGTGTCACTTTCTGCTTTATAGCAAAGTGAATCAGTTATACATATACATATGTCCCCATATCTCTTCCCTCTTGAATCTCCCACCCTCCCACCCTCCCTATCCCACCCCTCTAGGTGGTTACAAAGCACCGAGCTGATCTCCCTGTGCAGAGCCCATATTTAATCAATATTTACCTGAACTTTATTTTCTTTCCATTAGAGGAAGCTGCTTTGAGGTCTCTGAAAAATAAACCAAAGGCCAGGTGTAAAGCTTTGGGAGCAGACGAGGGTTAACATCTAGAAACGTAATATCTAGAATCATACACAGTCAGCAGACCACATATGACTATTAAAAAATAACTAAAAAAAAGACTCCCAGAATGAGGAAAGCATAAGCAACATTGAGGAAAAGTATAACACCTATGATTTTAATAATATGTAGATTATAGTGTATTTCTTTTTCTTTAGAGAGCTATTTTATTCATATTACATGCTTCCAAATAGAATTTAAGGACAGAATAGTTCTGCCTTTATTAATTTAATAATTTGATCTAGTGTTTAACTTCTCATCTAACATTTAAACCAAACAAGGGGCGCTATCTAAACTAAGATGTAATCTGCGATGAGGAAAATAAGAATGAGGAGGAGGATTAGAAAAAAAAAAAAAACAAACAACTAAAAGGAACTAGTGGGAAATTAGCAACTACTATTTAAGGAAGTTTGAGAGAAACATATTGGGATTCCTCAGAAAACAATTTAATTGCGATGTTGATGAAGCAATTACAATCTAAGTGTTGTATGTGGCTTAAATTCTTAGTCAAGTGTTTATAGAAATAAATTGAACTGAATTTACTTTCATTTAGTTATCTGCCACCAGACCAAAAAAAAATTTTTTAAAAACAAACACTAGCAAAGAGTGAAGAGTAAAGAGATTTTGATCTATTATTAGTACCTGGATAAAATATTTCCTACCTTGACCCGAGTCATTACTCTTAACATTATTATTGCTTAAAAAATGAGATGTAATACTTTTAAAGTACTCTGTATCATCAAGTACTTTTTTACAAAATGTGTTTGAGAATTGGGACAGGGTCAAAGTTAGCTTTTCCATTAACTGTGAGAAAGCTATTAGGCAAATTAAAAGAAACAATTTTAAGGGGAGTGTTTACCTAATGAAGAGAACAAAACTTAAAGGCATTTCTGAAAACTCATTTTCAGAAAAATAATAAAATTGTTCTCTGTCGAGTGGTCTGCACAGATTAAGTTAATGCATTAACTTTTGATTTCCATTGAATTGTTAAAACAGGTTTCTTATCAACAGTCACTGTGCATACTTTTATGAACTATAGATTTGTATCACATATCTATCCTAAGTATCTTTTTTTAATTTGAATTTCATCTACTCACCAAGTAAGTATAACGTGACTCAAACACAATATGTACCTAAAAGTTTTACTCATTTAAACTGGTGAGTTGGGCCAAATTAGACAGTTTATATTATATTGTGATTTTTGCTGAAACCCGGCCTCTGTACACCAGCACCAAATGGAATCTCCAAGACAGATTTTTGGGTGAAGTAGAAAAGAATAGCTTTATTGCAGGGAGCCAAGCAAGGAGTACAGGGCAACTAGTGCTTAAAAGACCCAAACTCCCGGAAGGCTTTCAGGGGAAGGTTTTTAAAGACAGGGTGAGGGAATGGGGCTGCGGGGTGTGTGATCAGCTCTTGGACGTTTTTCTGATTGGTTGGTGGTGAGGTAATTGGGAATCAGCATCATCAACCTTCTGGTTCCAACCAGTCTGGGGTCTACATGCTTGTGGGCAGCATGCAGTTAATTTCTTCCACCTGCTGGGGGTTTCAGTATCTGCAAAACAGCTTAAAGGACATGGCTCAGAAGATCCTTGACTTTGTTTAATGGCCAAAGTATTATTATTATTTTGTCTTGCTTGACTGTTTTCCTTTCTTTCTGTATTTTCTCACTTCTCTAATTAACTTTATTCTTTGAGTAAAGTGTTTCTACAGACAAAAGGCAGCTGGAGGACGTGGGTGGGAGTCTATCTTGGGAAATCCTCATAGGGTCGTGCTTGGTTACGTGATTAGTTGCAATTAAGATATCAGTCTACCCTTAGATTGAATGTGGACTGTAGCAAACCCAAAGTAAACCAGTGATGGCTAACTCTGGGCGGGTGATTCTCCTGAAACTGATCTAGACACCTTATAACTGGGTCATGTCTTCTCTGAAAATATCTAGGAAATGTAGGAGTGTTTTCATTGTCAGTTCATTGATGGCCACATCTTATCTATGTGTCCTAATTGCTATAGTGGGCAAAATACCACAGTAGAAAATGGCTATTGTCTTATGTTTATCATTCAGTCAGGCACAGGGATCAGCCAGTCACACAAAGGTAGGGCCTTAGGAAAATGCCAGGACCTAGTGTTAAGAGTCTAACCAGCTATGGGAAGATGCTGAAGACGTTTTACTGAGTAGAAAATGTTCAGATAAGAAGGCAGTAAGCTTTCTAAGAGGATAAAGTCCAGAGGAAAGGGTATCAGACATCACAAGGTGATGGAGATAAAAACTAGATGCCAGAAAATAGTGTATGAGAACCAAAGCACCATTGTAAGAAATAAGGCCTGGCTATATGGTGCCCATGGTTTGTACTTCAGGTGTTTGGGGTTGGGGGGCTTCGTAGTTCAGGTGTTTTAAATTTGAAGGCTACATATGTCACAACTTTGTTCTAGAACAAAGCATACATTTGTGTGATAGGAAGAGGTTTTTTTAAAATTGAAAAATAATACAAAATAATCAATAATATGGAAAGAGAGAGGGAGGAAAGGATATATACACACACATACATACATGTACACACCCCACATGAATGATTCCATACCTAGGTACATATATCTTATCTCATTTTTTCTATACCACACTTACTTTTATATTGCTACGTAGGTATTATTTTCCCAAATTTTACAGAAGACAAGGAGAACAGGCATTAGGAGCAAGATTCCTAACCTAACTGCACAAGGTAAATGAAGGAACTGGTATATCACCCTAGTTCTTTCTCCACAAAGTTCATGTTCTTAATTCTGTATCTATTTCTTTGCCTCTCAGGGGTGGTTGATTTATGGAATGCAAACTCTATGTCAGTGTTAGACTGAAATGACTAAATAAATGAAATTTGCTTACTCACCTTCTAAGATATTGGATTTTGGTTGATAGATAGATAGAAAGATAAAACAGAGATAGGCACATTATTTTATGTATGCAATAAGTAAGTTCTTGAATTTTTAAACACATTACCAGATAGACCTAAATTTAAAATGAACTGTGGGTGTGTAATGATTCATTGCACATAGATTCTGTTTGACTCAGCTTTCTAAACTGTAAAATATGCTGTAAGAATTAATTAGAAGTAAGGTGATCAATTGTCCCAGTTTTTTCTGGGACCAAGGAGTTTTTTGGATCTCAGGATATTCAGCACTAGTACTGAGAAAGTCCTCAGCAAACCAGAAAGATTTTGTTGTCCTAAATAAGACATTCCTAAAACCCTAAATAGGGTTTGAAGTAGAAATATTTAACTATTATATAGGTAGTAAGAATAGAATCTGTGCATTGATTCAATATAGTGTTTAAGTTGCAGATGCTATAACGTGCAAATAACGTCCCAGGTCCTTGGCCACATAGAGATGAATAAAGTAGCCTCAAGTAATTTAAAGGGCCTTGAGCAAGAAAGACAACCACAGGCACAAAATGTATATAATCTGTCTTATGTTTGCCAAAATCTGCAAAACAATTGAGTGCTATGAGCATCAGGAAAGGACCTATTCATTGCAGAGATTTCCAGCAATGCAAATACGTGCAGAAGAGCTTTAAATAATATCATGCAGTTTAATTGGAGTAAATGAGAAAAGAAGAAAGGAATTCCAAAAACTGATGGAGGTTCTACTTAAGGAATGGCAGCATGAGAAGCTCTGCAGACATGCTCCCATTGAAACAGCATAAATGGTGAAAATTATTTTTTAAAAATTACAATCTGGGCTTCCCGGGTGGCGCAGTGGTTGAGAGTCCGCCTGCCGATGCAGGGGACACGAGTTCGTGCCCCGGTCTGGGAAGATCCCACATGCCGCAGAGCGGCTGGGCCCGTGAGCCACGGCCGCTGAGCCTGCGCGTCCGGAGCCTTTGCTCCGCAACGGGAAAGGCCACGACAGTGAGAGGCCCGCGTACCGCAAAAAAAAAAAAAAAAAAAAATTACAATCATATACGGTCTCTGGAAAATTTCCTAAGAGCATATAGCAAATGAAGAGACATTTATTCAAGAAGATCTATTAAAACACGATAAGAACATCAAGAGACTGTAGCACTTGACCCCAGACCTGTTTCTCCCCTTCCACTCCCATCTCCCAGCTCAGCCTGATAGAGAATTCTCTCTGGCTCTGCATGGAATGGCTGAGAAAACCTGGCTCCTCTCTCCTCAGCTCTCAGTCATGGGATACAGTATCTTCCCAGGAGGGGCAGGATGCCAGCGTTTCTCATCTTCTCCAACTCTGAGCTTTCAGAAGCGAAATTCCTGGTGAGTGTGGTTGAGATTGGCAGTTTGTTTCCTCCACTCACTCCACTCCACTCACAGGGCAGAGGCTCTACCGCAGGCAGGCTGATGATATGGGGCCCAATCACTGGCCTCATGTTGCTTGTTCCACTCCCAGAGAGTCAAAATGAGAAGACCATCACGCCTCCATCCACTGCCGGCAGCAGTGACGCAGAGAATTTCCCAGGGTAAGAGAGCCCGTAGGATTGGAGAACTTTAGCTCTTCCCAAAATGTTTTCCTTTATTTTTTTCAGTTTTAAGAGACATAAAATAATAAAAGTACTAATTAACAATGTTTTATTGTCTTTTTTACTGTATCCGTGTACTATAGATAACAATATATGTATTACCTATATGTATAGATATATAATAGCACATGGCTACCTAGGAGTAACATTTCTATATTTTATTAGAATTAAGTTAATATAAATTTGAATCTAAGTTAAGCTGCATATGGTAACATCTAGAGCAGATAATAAGAAAATAACTCAAAAATATGGTATAACATTATTAAAAGAATTAACATTCCACTAGAAAATATACACTTAATGAGAAAGAAAGTAGCAGAGGAGAAATCCAGAAACTTTGCATCATCACAATTTTTTTTTTTGCGGTACGCAGGCCTCTCACCGTTGTGGCCTCTCCCGTCGCGGAGCACAGGCTCCGGACGCGCAGGCTCAGTGGCCATGGCTCACGGGCCCAGCCGCTCCGGGGCATGTGGGATCTTCCCGGACCGGGGCATGAACCCCTGTCCCCCGCGTCGGCAGGCAGACTCTCAACCACTGCGCCACCAGGGAAGCCCACCATCACAATTTTTATCCTATAGAAGTGAAATTTCCAGATAATTGGAGCTTATCCCAATTAATGAATTAAATGAAAAAGTTTTGAACTAATAAGTTTAAAATGTTTTAAAACCTACCACCTACTGCACAGCTTGAATATATGAAAATGATTGAATTGTTCATTTTAAATTGGGAAATTGTATAGTATGTGAATGAAGCTATAATTAAAAATAAGGCTTAGGAAAAAAGTAAGCATATGTTTGAAAAGTGAGGCTTTATTGCAGAGCTCGGAGTAGGATATGTTTGTTAAGGTTAGAACAGAGTGCTAATAGGAAACAATAATTAGAAAGTATCCTGTTCCATGCAAAGTAAGAGAAATAGATTTCATTCTATCTGGAAAATAGTAATAGAATCTCAGCATTGCAAGGTACATTCAGACTCTCCAATCACGCTTAAAT
This sequence comes from Physeter macrocephalus, assembly GCF_002837175.3. Classification (NCBI taxonomy): domain Eukaryota; kingdom Metazoa; phylum Chordata; class Mammalia; order Artiodactyla; family Physeteridae; genus Physeter; species Physeter macrocephalus. Next base: position 34,105,289 of record NC_041221.1, on the reverse strand, counting down.
TTTTTCTACCACATCTGCACCAGATATTTCGACGTCAATATTTGACTAGCCCTGGTGCTTATGGTTTTCTGAGGAAACCCGTTATGACCCTGTGCAGCTTGACATCAAAAAGTCTTTGATATACTTATCCAAAATCTATAGATTCCATTTTCCTGTCCTATCTGTAGCCCACTGAAACATAACAAGTAAATCTAACACCTGCTTCACATGAGTGTCCTGATCAAATTAAAGGCAGCTAGCATGTTTTATGTCTTCTTTCCTTCAGCCTGCATAGCCCTAATTATTTCAACTACTCAAAACCCATTGAATCAAATATCTTTCCTCTTATCTTTGTCTCTTGGCAAGATTCTGGTCTACAGGAAATGCTTACATCCTTGTCCCCTTCAAATACATCCACCCTGTGCCTTAAAAGTGATAAACTCTTAACCCATACCCTAATTATACCTTTCGAAGTGTTCATTACCCACAAGATCATGTCCCACCTCCTTAATAGAATTTACGAGACCCTCCTTGACCTAAATCACTTATCTTTTGTCATGTTATTGTTCCTTTCAGATATTTTCCCATATTTCCCAGCAGCTTATATTTTCCCACACAAACTCTATGGTTTTTCTACTGCTGTTGCAGCTTCCTGAAATACCTTTCCTCCTCTCCTCACTTTGTCTGCCTCTCTCTTCTCATGAATAATTCCTTTATAGCCTTCTAATGTCAGCCAAACACCGTGTGCAGGAAGGTTTGCCTGAATCAATAGGTGTTGAACCAGGCATCTTTTCTTTGCACTCCTGTAGTGTCTTTTCTGTCTTTCTACCAGGCATAAAAATCATCTGTTTATATGTGTTCCCCCAACTAGGCTCTTTATTAGTGGGCATCTTACTTTACTACTTTTTATGTGTTTCAACCCTAGTACAATGTCTAGTGCATAGTGGGCACTCTGCAAATATTTAGTAAATTCTACAATTAAACACCAACCATCGTTAGTCTACACCAACAATTCTTTAGAAATGCTATAGTCACGAAGGAGGTTCAGTAACCATTTGCTTCTTAAATTAGGCATGTGCTCAAGTTGAATAAAGGTGCTGAAAAGGGGTATTGTGAGAAGATGCTTTTTTGTTCAGAAAAGGACATCAGGCAGTAGAGAGAATTAAGCTCATTGTATCTTGTACTCCTTGAGTTTTAAATGTACCTTAAGTTCATTTATAATTTTTGAGAGCATTTCTATGAGATAGCACGTTACATTGAACTCATAAGGCATGCATTATCATAAATCAACAACAGAAATATCAAAGGCAGATAAAAACCTTGGTTCATACTCTGATCTTATCAGTTACTAACAAATATTGACAAGTTATAAATCTCACCTATAAAGGCAAACTAGTTTTGATCTAGCGCCAAAATGATATGCAAACTGCCCCAGTTTTAGGTAACCAGTTTGTCAAAATTATAACTTGCAATTTTGAAACCCGTCTTAACTAATTTTTCATGACTTCCTGGGGATTTAGATGTGCTGACTACTATGATGTCGTCTGTTTCAGCCACTGTTTGTAAGGACTTCACCTTGATTCCCTGGCCAGAAAAATGGTGATAAACATATTGTGCATTCAGTCTTTTGATTAGCAGAGCCCTTTTCCACTTAAAAATGATCCATTTAAAATTGGTAAGACTATCTTATGATAATTATATGGAAAACATTGATGACCTGGTTCAAATATCAGCTCTAAAACTTTCTAACTTTGTGAACTTCAGCATATGTTTTTTTACTCATATGTAAAATGGGGAGATTCGTAATACTCATTTTTTAGGGTTGTTCTGGGAATTTGTTAACATATATAAATATTTAGAGCAATACCTGGCACGTGGAAAGATTTCAAAATGTCCATTAATGGGATGATTGAAAATATGTTTGAAAATAATTTTACATATATCACTCTATATATCCACTGTTACATAAAGGTTTATACAAATGCAATATGTCTTGTATTCACTTTCTTGCATTTCATAGTCCTGCTGTTTCACATAAAGAAGGCAACATCTGTTACTATCAAGAAGGTTGGCTAATACAGAAGATAAAGAGACATTATTAGCCAAGGTCACTGTTTTTTGGTTTTTTTTTTTTTTTTAAGAAAGTTGTCCAGATATTTAGAGTAATAAAACAACCGTGGCCCTTTTATATGTGTTTGAGGGAAATATTTCTGTACAATTATCCCATTGTCAGTTAAAAATTTTCCCCTAAGTTTCCCTAACATGATTTTTTTTTTTTTCTGTCCATGGAAACGAAGACTCTACCTGTGTTCTGACCTCAGTTCTTTGTAGCTATTTCCAGATGCCTCTCCCACCCCCAGCTCTTCCCACAGTCACCATTAAGGAATCTTTTACTGCTTGAAAAAGTTTTAATATTCAGCAGGTTAAGGAAATCCATGGTCAGCTTTAGAATTTTAGTCTCTGCTGAGCTTTCAAGGTGTCAAGGCCCTAAAGAAATACGAACAGCAGGAGTACTAAATCTTTCATTATTTCCAGTTTCCCCTTGAGCATACTGACTTTGCAATAAAGAAGCTGTCATTTATACTCTTCTTTATTGCAAGGTAGGTAATAGCGACAGGAAGAAAAATAAGGAACTGTGTCAAGTTAGCCTGACTGCCATCATGATTAATGTGTAATCATTGCACATTTGCATCTACTCTTTTTTATATACAGGTACTTCATAGATTGGAAGAGTGATGGGGACAGCTACTTTACAATAGATGCAACTGAAGGAACCATCTCTACTAGTGAATTACTAGACAGAGAAAGCACCGCGCAGTATAATTTCTCCATAATTGCGAGTAAAGTTAGTAAGTATGACATGGACGGAATCAATGTTATACTGCAATTCTTTGGATTTCACACTCTTAAATGAATCCCTGCTGAGGTGTTTTCATTTTTGGACTGACAGCCAGGTGGTCTCTTGGGGAAACTCAGAAACCTGCTCCTTTTCCTCCTAGCGTAAGTCCAGAAAAATTGTGACAGCTGCCAATGAGCCCTGTTTGCAGGACTCCATGAATATCTAGCAGTGCATTTCATGATGGGATCTCATCCTTTTCCACCCTATGACCTCAAAAATCCACCGGAGTTCCATCTTTCCACATCTTTATCCCTGCATATATTATTGAGAGCTTCACGGACCAGGCAGGAGGAAATAACCATCACATGAAATCATCTTTTCTGAAATATTTCCTGAAATTGAAGAGAGCATTTTTAAATTCACCCCTCTTCTTTCTCTCTCCTTTCATTAAAATGTATTTTGTTATGAACATCCTTGTGAAATATACAGGAGTTTTAAATGCAATTCTTCAAGTGCATTTCTTCACTCAGAATCTATAAGATTGTTAGGACTTACTCCTTGTGTTGGTTTCTGCTTGGTCCAGAAGAGAATCCTTTAGACTGAGTGATTATAGGTCTTATGTGTTTGGCTGGGCAATTCAGGATATTATCACAGCTTCCAAAGGTACCAGATGAGGGTGGGAGTGGAGACCTTGGCTATCAACATAGTTGTCTGTAACAGAAGTGCATCGTACCTGTCCTTCTGCTTGGGTTCTCTTGAAAGATTTGAGGAAATCCCTTCTGAGTATCTTTCATTTTGTTTTCCTCCTATTTTCTTCTGTGCATCTTACAAGTACTCTGACAGCTGATGTCACCTTTCAGTGCAGGGAGAAGCTAACTGTGAACATTTCTGTTGAGGGGTTTTTGGTCCGTCTCAACTCAGTGGGTGTAAATGGGAGACAGTTTTGTTAATCTTCAACAACTGCTTCCAAACATGCATAATCAGACATCTATTCCTGGGCCTTTATGATGCCTTTAGCTGATTTCATTACTTTTACGTTATTCTGATTATTAAAGGTAAATTTAGCATAAAAGAACATGCAGCTTCTGTCTTGTTTGTTGGACTACTTCTCTGTTACGTTAGATGACTGCTCTGAGGCTGCCATACTAGAGAGGTCACATGTTGGTGGTCAGGTTGACAATCCCAGCTCAGCTCAGCCTTCTAACCATAGCTGCCAGAGCGCTGGATATGTAAGTAAAACCATCTTGCAACCTCTAGCCAGGCTGCTTGCTAGCTGAATACCACAATGTAACCTCCATCATTACCATGTGAAATGGAATATATGCTCAGCCAAATCTTGCCCAGATTCTGATGCACAAAATTGGGAGAAATACTAAAATTGTAATTATTTCAAGCAACTATATTTTTGTGGTCATTTGTTGTTGTACAACAATAGATAACTAAAGAACTCAATGACACCATAATTTGGAATTTTGATTCCTTGATAGTGGGGGTAAAGATTCTCCAGCTGGAGTAGAAAGGAGAGAGAGAGAAGTAAAAACGCATAAATCTCTCTTTTAAAGATTTTTTATTGAAATATAGTTGATTTGCAATGTTGTGATCATTTAAGATGTACAGCAAAATGATTCAATTATACATGTATATGTATAAATATATATATTCTTTTTTAATATTCTCTTCCATTGTAGGTTATTACAAGATGTTGAGTATAGTTCCCTGTGCTCTACAGTAGGTCCTTGTTGGTTATCTGTTTTATATATAGTAGCGTGTATATTTTAATCCTAAACTCCTAATTTATCCCTTCACCCTCTTTCCCCTTTGGTAACCATAAGTTTGTTTTCTATGTCTGTGAGTCTATTTCTGTCTTGGAAACAAGTTCATTTGTATATATTTTTTTAGATCCCACATATAAGCAATATCTCATATTTGTCTTTCTCTGTCTGACTTCGTTTACTTAATTTGATCATCTCTAGGTCCATCCATGTTGCTGCAAATGGCATTATTTCACATACATCTGTCTTATCTGCCCCCCAGAGAGTGCTACCCTCATTGCCACTGCTTCTAGGATTAAAATTGACTGGATAAATGGACTGCCCAAATACTCTCTTCATGTGATTTTTGAGTTATTTGGTATTGGGGTCTCTGAGCATCCCATTTGCCCATGAATTTGTTATGGGCACCCAGCCAGTGGTAGACCTTACAGCTTCTTAATTCCAGGTCCCCTTGTGTAGCAGACAGCTTTCTTGGGTGAATTAATAGCATGATTTCTCAACTCCAGCTTTCTGTTTTGTCCACTTGACCCTGAGGAAATTCATACATCCTGGTCATGCTGAACAGGTACATTACAGCCTGCTACTCTACCATATGCTTTCTCTGTCATGCTGTCTCCTTTCAAATCTGCCCTCCTTGCTCTGTTTGTTAGGCTCTGAGAGCTGATCATCCAGTCAGCTGCCTGAGAAGACATTCTATCAGGAGAACAGAACCAAATGCCAGTCCCCCAGTTCTCTTTAACTTGTTTTCCTGAAGTTTCCTTTCATGCTAGGCATCTTTCTTCTTTCCCATATCACATCCTCTTACAGTTACATATGTTATTCATCATTCTTCTCATGCTTTCAGTTATTTCAACTTTGAATTATTGCCTTCATCCGTAACACCGAGGAAAGCTTAACTATAATATAGTTAGAAAATAAACTTTAATATTCTAAGATCTTTGACAAATAGAGTAAAAATGAGATGTCTAAGTTATGGGTTATAAGACCTCTATCGACTATATTATAGACACTCTCAATGGCTTGGATATAGTAAGTGATAACTGACCAGAAGTAGCCTATTCAAAAAGCTTCTATTTATCAAAAATATATTGTCCACAATAGAATATTTTTCATTAGAAAACTATCTTGTGCGACCCACCTTTTCTATTAATGCACATGCAAAACATGTGCATATTTTTAGAAGGAGGAGTATTAAGTCCATTACCTTAACTCAAGATGAAAGTCTGCAGCTAGTTATTCACTCACCTGTACTGTAACTCTAAAAGGTCTCTTTCTCCCCAGCGGCTACTATAGCTACCAAAACCATCATCACGGTGTGAGGGCACCCATCATAGCAGGTCTGGTACCTGCAGTCAGAGCCTGAGCTCCAACCATTTGGAAAATGGAAGAGGAGTATGCATCCATACAGTGCAAGCAAGTGTCATTGTTCCTTAAAAGCTTAGATTTTTCAAACTTAGAAAACTGTATTTTGTTAATTATTAATATAATTAGGGCACATGCTGGCTCCTCTCTGGCCTGCTGGATGTAGTTTTTACTTAAATCCAAATTAGGAAACCCCATTGTGTGGATTCTCATAAGTTATGTTGGCTCTCACTTGGACATATGCAGAACTGAGACTTAGACTCATAATCCATACATACACACAATGTAAAAGGGCTGCCAAGCTAATATTTCTAAAATATCTACCCCTTGTCCATTCCACTGTCTATTCAAAGACTACTGTGTGGAATTTAGAACCCTCAAGGAAGTCTGGTAGGATGAATACTATACACCTCCATGAAAAAGAAAGAGGCTAAGTATATACCACATTGTAATTAAAGATTCTGCAATAAGAATAGATTATTGTGGGTCTTATTTTGTTTGAGTTCACAGAGTCTGAAAGTAAACGTTATTTATATTTTAGTACATAAGGCTGGTTTCAATGATCAAATTAGCCAGCCTCAGCAGGAAACTCTCATTATGGTGAATGACTGAGAAATAAATAGCCCACACTTGCCCTGCCAAGTGGAACAAAATTGTGTAAGTGTACCTTACTGCAGATTGAACTAGCATATGTTTTGGCCCTGACCCTTCTATAAAAACTCTCAGATGAAATGAAATGGTACAATGATTGAACAACTTCCAATTAATTAAAAAGCAGTCATTAATCAGTGTTGCTATAGTCCAAGGTCCAAATAGTTTTATTAGACTACTAATAATTCTTTTATGCATTACTGCTTTGCTGTTTTTATACTAATCTTGAGAATTAAAAAAACACAAGCCTCCAAAAATCACTTCATTCAAATTATCAGAAACTTCCAACAGGCAAATGTTTCTAATTTTTTTTTGCTTTGGTGTTATTATAACACATATCATTAGACAAAGATAACTACATTAAAGCCTTAGAACTTTTATATAATTATAAAATAAATGGATGATACCAAAGACAATTCTTCTTTTCTTGGTCATGTTAATTATCCAGATGGCAATAGATTGTTTCTATTGTGGAAGAGTTCAAAAATCAGTGATAGACTTACTGCGTGCTATATTTGGGGAAAATGTTATGTGTAAGTATACCATTATGAGTTGGGATTAAATTGTTGAGTAATTCTTAAGGTTATTTAGCATTAGAGCACTTTGCTTTAACTTTTTTTACTTCAACATAATGTAAGTAGTATCATCTTCATATATACAGAAAATCAAACTGAGATTTTTGTCTATAATTTAGGCTCAACATAACTTCATCTAATTTTTTATAAATTGTATAGAACATTATTTACATACAAAGTATTAATGGTTGTGGGTTAAAACTAAGACTGAAGTCTGTTCTTAAGGACAATTTAGGAATAGAAACTGACCCCCAAAATTATTTTAGTTAGTTATAACTATGCAAATTATGCTGAACTCCAGGGACTTCAGACTTAAGTGCACTCTCATATAGCCTCCAAGGGAAAGTCGCAAAAGGTTTATACTGACCAAACTGTGGTCATTAAGTAATGAAGGATTTAAACAAAAATAAATAGGTTTTTGGTAGAAATTTTCTTTTTTTTTTTTTTTTTTGCTGTACGCGGGCCTCTCACTGTTGTGGCCTCTCCTGCCACGGAACACAGGCTCCAGATGCGCAGGCCCAGCAGCCATGGCTCACGGGCCCAGCCGCTCCGCAGCATGTGGGATCTTCCCGGACCGGGGCACGAACCTGTGTTCGGCAGGCGGACTCTCAACTACTGCTCCACCAGGGAAGCCCTGGAAGAATTTTTTAAAGGGTTTCTTCTGCCTGTGTGCCAAACAGTTAGCCATGAAATGGTGTTCTCAGACCAAATGAGAAGAAAGTACCTAATGTTTCTATAATAATTGTAGGTGATAATATTATAAATTAGTAAACCAAACTATTATAGTAGCTTTATATACATTCACTCATTATTACTTTCCACATTGTAATAGTGAAGAAATAGAGGCTAAGATTTATTTCCATTTGTCACACATCAAATGATGACCACGCTTAGACAGGAGCCCAGGACTCACACTCCAAAACATAATTTCACAGGGACACATATTCACCTCCTTATGCTTCATTTTAAAATAAGTTAATAGTAAAATTAGTCAAGGTGATTTTTACATACAAAGATAATTAATGTAAACTATAGTAAAAAATTTTATGTACATTTGCATTGTACATATAATTAAGCTGAAATTATTGTTAGCCCTGGCATCTACCATCTATCTATCCATCTACCTATCTATCATCTATCATCTATCTATCTATCTTTCTATCTATCTATCTATCTATCTATCTATCCACCTACATTTAAGCTCATTGGACTGCTTACCTGTTAGAAATCTATAGTGCATTTGCATTTTAGAAATAAAATACAGACTCAAAGTATGAGAATAGGGAAATATGTGTGCAATATTATGTGTGTGCCAGGGTTGTAGGTAGGTAGATTGCTATCTCTCTCCAATAAGTGTTAATTACTAGATAAGACTCAAGCTACAAGAGTTCCTAATGATTTTATTGTGAAGGATCCTTTTTGATAACTTCCCTGTATATGGAAAGATTTTTGCCTACCGACACTATATGGCCTCCTCCCTGCTGGCTTCCCGTAGTGGCAATGCCTTTGCCAGTGCCAAGGACATAAAAAAGATCCTGGACAGTGTGGGCATCAAGGAGGTGGATGACAACCTGGCTCAACAAGGTCACCAGTGAGCTGAAAGGAAAAATCCCTGAAGATATCAGTCACTGCTCAGGGTATCAGCCATCTGGCCAGCGTGCCCGTCTCCGGGGGGCACATCTGCAGCGCCTGCTGCTGCTTCAGCCTTGGCATCAGCAGAGAAAAAAGGCAGCAAAAAGGAGTTGGAGGAGTCAGATGGCTCCCTGGATTTATCTTGTTGAAGTAGAGTTCCGCTCCCCTGCAAAAGACATAAGATGTCATTTCTGACATCAGTGGTATCACTGATAGCCCATTCTGTTTAGTAGCAGCGTCACTAGATCCAGACCACACTTAAGGGCAAAGAATTCCATGGAGGTAACTCATGTGGGTATCAGGAAGTGGGGATTCTTGGGAGCCACTTTAGAAAGTTGCCTACCTGATGTGTTTCTTGGCAACTAGACAAGTCTTTCTAAAAGTGAAGAAAGTTTAGAGACCATATTACTTAACCACTAGGCCTGAAAATTTTGTGAGAAAGACAACAATCTGGTTGAATTCATAAGTATGCAACCAAAATACAAAGTGTTGTAGGAGAGAAAATAATTAAAATAATTATTTTTGAAGACATAAGCATAGTATGTCACACAGGAATTATCATGTGAGCTGAGTCTTTAAAAGATGAAGAAGATATTGAAAAGGAGGAAAGGAGGGTATTCTAGGTTGAGGAAACATCTTAAGCAAAGGCAGAGAGGTATTAAAGCTCATGTCCAGATGAGAAATTACAAGTAAGGTGGTTACAATTGGTGCCCAGAATGTGTAGAGAAGGGTAAAGAAAATGCATTCAGAAAGGGAGCCTGAGATCTCCTCTCTATTCTCATATAGAATATAGTATTGTTAGGTACAGTCACCATACTGTACAGTACATCCCTAGGACTTATTTATTTTATAACTGGAAGTCTGTACACTTTGATCACATTTACTTTTTGCACACCTCGCACCCCTGCTTCAGGCAACCATTTCAAGATCGATACAAATATCAGATCACTGTGTTGTACACCTAAATTAATATAATGTTGTATGTCAATTATACCTCCATTTTTAAGAAAGAAAGAAAAGAAAGGAAGCCTGAGGCCTTATCAAACAGAACCTTAATTACCACATGGAGAAATTACAAAGTTTTTTAAGTGGGTTTTTGAGCCCATCCTCATTTCTGCTGTTTCTACTATATGTCCCTAGCTCAACATATGTCCAGAGAGACATATATCACTTCTCCAACTTTCCCCATTTGGTGAGTCTGGAAGGTAGTTATGCAAGGGACCTACATTCCTGTAAACCAGCACTGGCTGGGTTACATTGTATCCATCTGGGTGACCGAGGTTAACCTCATCAGGATCAAGAGACAAGGGTGAGTCTGGATTCTCTGCAGTGTTTGAGCCGTAGACATTTCGTTCTAATTTGGCCAGTCTTTTTTCAAAAGGGCACTGTAAGCCATATGCACATTTATTGAAAGTAGGCATGCAGGTCGGCCCTTTCTTTTTTACTACTGTTCTTCAACTTCTTAATTGTTACCTGAATCAGAATCACCTGGGACAGTATTCCTGGACCCCATTCAAGACATACTGAATCAGAATTTCTGGGATTATTGCCAAGAAATCTCCATTTTAAACAAGATACCCAGGTCATCTAATGGATACTGATGTTGGAACCAGTGTGCTAAATTCTCTAAATATTAGCATGGATTTGTGGGAATAAAACAGCTTAATGTTACTATGAAGACATGTACATACTCAGAGAGTGTAGTTGACTTCTGAGGACTAAATAAAACCATTGGTTTCAGTTCTGGATTGAAGCCATTATTTTTTTCCTATTTTTTCTCAAAGAATTACCTTTCTCTTACACTTCATGAATACGTTACTTTGCATGTATGAGTCTAGGTAGTTTATCTACCATTTAATATTTCCCTTTTTTTTCCCTGAGTAACTCTATGAAACTATCAATATTTTGTATTCTTAAAGAAAGGTAACTTTGATTTATACTAGTATTGGCAACATTTTACTAGTACTTGTAATACAGAAAAGTAATACATACTTTGAAGAAAGAATCACTTATAAATATTCAACCATTTCATAAAGCCTTCAATGTGTTGTATACCTGGAAATAATAATCATTAACACCACTATAGTCATGGACTTAATTTAGAAACGATACCATTTTTCTCACTATTATATAATGTGTAAATATAATAGAATCCAAGTTTGTTGTTATAGTTTATATTTTATTTTAAACTTTCAACTTCTTATGGGTACACTACCATAATCAAACTATTTAGGAGTAGTTTAAACCAGTAAAATTGCTCTATCAAAATCACATACAAAACAATGCCAGACTTTTTTTTTTCCTTAATTAGTATCTGATTTTTCTCCAGAAATTAAAACCACTTGATGAGCTTTTCACCTAATGCTTGAAATTTGGATAAAAATTATATTTTAGATATGTGCAGAAAATTTTAACATCACATATCAAAATTGGAGTTCAAAAATAAGAAATATTTTTACATTGAATATGTTATTTTATTGACCTCATGGACTATATTGTATTTCATCTATTTGTATAGGGATCCTCTCAGGTGTGAACTTCTTAGTATCAGGGACTTTATCTTATACCTCATTGATGCCTATGGTTTATTATACTCTCTGGAACACATATATGTACATAGTTAATGAATAAATTGTGAGTAGCTTTATAGGCATCCCATCCTGCTGATTTGGGCCTTGGAGTTCCTGGTAAGTTGCTTCTTCTCAACCTCTGTGCTCACCCAGAATATGGGGGGTATGATGTAGCTGGAATGGACTGGATGCTGGAACAGGCTTAATGAAGTCCAGAGGGAAAACCTGTCAGCCCTTCTGCTAAGGCACCAGCACCCCAGGCAGTGGGCCTGTGTGCAGGGGAGCAGGATGTCGAAGACCCACACGGCCTCTGGCTTGACCACACCTTGTCCATGCAGATGCCACCGGCAACGCCCCGGCTGTCCTGCTCCCCCTCAGGGTCCAGGCTTTGAAGTGGGGTCAGCAGCTCCCAGGAAGGGGCTGACTTGGGCTGAGACTCCTGGGAGTAGCTGTGATCTCCATCTGCCCATGATGGGGAAAGGGACTTCCAGAAACTGCCAGCAACCTCCTTGGACTTGTTAGTCAGCCCCCCCAGGCCAGGCTCCGTGTCCCAGAAGACCCCAACGCATTCCCAACCCACAGCCACAGAGGGCAGGTAGGTGGGCTCAGAGACCCTGCGAGTCAGGACAGGGTGACATGTGGTTCCAAAGGGCGGTGACGTCACTCCAGGAGGCCTGGGGACAGTGGGAGCTGATAGCTGCCTCAGTCTCCTTGGAAGTAGAAGCCTTGCTGGAAGTGCAGACCTGGAACCAAGTGGGAGCTCCACCCCCAGCAGCAGGCCCCTGGGGCAAAGTTCCTGCGTGGCCCCTGGAAATGAATGCTGTTCCCGGTACAACGGCCGACGTGCCCTGCGGAGCCCATCGCAGCTGCAGCCCCATAGTTAGAATCCTTCTTTCCTTTTAATATATATTTTAATATTTCTTATCACTAGGGATTAGTTATCCATTGCCGCATAACAAATTACAATGGAGTTTCTTTGGGTCAGGAATTCCTTTTTTTTTTTTTCGGCCGACGTGCCCTGCGGAGCCCATCGCAGCTGCAGCCCCATAGTTAGAATCCTTCTTTCCTTTTAATATATATTTTAATATTTCTTATCACTAGGGATTAGTTATCCATTGCTGCATAACAAATTACAATGGACTTTCTTTGGGTCAGGAATTCCTTTTTTTTTTTTTAAATAAATTTATTTATTTTATTTTTATTTATTTCTGGCTGCGCTGGGTCTTTGTTGCTGCACTCGGGCTTTCTCTAGTTGTGGCGAGCGGGGGCTACCCTTCGTTGCTCCTCATTGCAGTGGCTTCTCTTGCTGCGGAGCACGGGCTCTAGGCGCACGGGCTTCTGTAGTTGTGTCACACGGGCTCAGTAGTTGTGGCTCACGGGCTCTAGAGCGCAGGCTCAGTAGTTGTGGCGCACGGGCTTAGTTGCTCAGCAGCATGTGGGATCTTCCCGGACCAAGTCTCGAACCCATATCCCCTGTGTTGGCAGGCGGATTCTTAACTACTGCGCCACCAGGGAAGCCCTGGGTCAGGAATTCTAAAAGGATTCATCTTAATATCTGCCCCAGGAAGTCTGGAAGACTTGACAGCTGGGGGCTGGAATCTTCAGAAAGCTCTTGTACTTCAGAAACCCAAAGGCACTGAAACTTTTTACATTCTGCAGCGAATTAAACTCCAAGTAAGGAGTGATGCCAGTCTTCTTTTCTTATCAATGAAGCATAATATAATTGAGGTTCAGTCATGTTGTTGTAGCACATATCACTGTTTTGTTCCTTTTTATTGTTGAAGAATTTTATTGTATGGCTATGCCACGGTTTATCTATTCACCAAAAGATAGACATTTGAATTTTTCCCAGTTTGGGACTATACGCATAATATTTCCATGCACATATGCATACAGGCTTTTTGTGGACATTCATTTCATTCTCTTGGGGAGAGACCTAGGAGTGGAGTTGTTGGCTTATAAGTTCACGTTTAAGGTTTAAAGAAAATTCCAATGTATTTTCCAAAATGACTATACAACTTTGTATTTCTGCCAGTGATCCTTTCCATCAGCAATCCATTTTATTTCTCTCAGCTATGATTTGTGAATTTCAGTTTATAAGTCCTACCTTTATTTTGCTAAATTTATTCCTAAATATTTTATTATCTTTGATTCTATTGTGAATTGAATTTTTCTCAGTTCTATGTCAGTTTCTTCTTTGCTAGTATATTAGGTATAAAATGGCCATTTTTTTATATTGCTTCCTTATCCCACAGCCTTAATATATTTGATTTGATCTATAAGTGTTTTGTGGATTCTTTAGGGTTTCCTCCATACAGGGTCTTGTCATTTTTTGATAAAAACACTTTTTCTTTTCAATCTGAATACTTTTTAAATTTTTATTTTTATTTGTTTGCACTGGATAAACCCTTAAGTGCAATGGTCAATATGTGGTCAGAGCAGACATTCTTGCCATGTGCTCAAAATATTAAAGAGAAAATATTTAGTCTTTCACCGTTGAGTATGATACTGGCTATGGCTTTCTTATAGACTTACTATGTCAGGTTGAAGATGTTGCCTTCTATTCATTATTTGTTGAGAATTTTTTATAAAATCATGAATGGATAAATTTTGTCAAATGCTAATGCTGAGTCTATTGAGATGGCTATGTGATTTTTTTGTTCTTTTTTCTGTTAATATGATATATCACATTGACTATTATTAGATGTTAAACTAACCTTTCATCCATAGGATAAATGCTATTTGGTCATTATACATTAGTTTTCTAATAAGCTTCTGGCATCAACTTGCTAATATTTTGTTAAGGAATTTTTGTACCTATGTTCATGAGTGATATTAATCCATGCTTTGGTTTTCTTCTGATGTTTTAAATTGACTTTTGGAATTAAGAAAAAGCACATATCACTGTTTTGTTCCTTTTTATTGTTGAAGAATTTTATTGTATGGATATGCCACGGTTTATCTATTCACCAAAAGATAGACATTTGAATTGTTCCCAGTTTGGGACTATATGCATAATATTTCATTTGGAATTAAGAAACAATGAATAAGCTGGTGTTTTCTCTTCTATTTTTTGAAAGGGTTTGCAAAGAATTGATATTATGTGGTCTATAAGTAGTTGATAGACTTTCTCAGTGAAGCCATGAGGGCATGACTTTTTCTTGGTGGGGAGATTTTTAATTACAGCTTAATTTTTTCCACTTGTTTTAGGTCTATCAAGATTTTCTCTTTAATTTTGGGGTCAGTTATGACAATTTATGTCTTCCTAGGAATTTGTCCAGTTCATCTATGTTAACTAAATTTTTGACATAAATTTATAATATTATTTTATAATATGTATTTCACTTATGGTATTTCACTACTCCTTTATTATTGATTTTCATAATTTGGCCTTAATCTTTTCTCTTTTCTTAGTTTAAGCCATACTTTAAAATACTAACTAATAAGGCAGTTCTAACTCAAATTGACTCAAAAAGTTATGGGATCTGATTGAGATATCACCAAGGATAAGGAAAGAAGTTCTAACAAAACATTCTTGAAGCCATGAGGGGCAAAAATAGAATTAGTTATCGATTATTTTATCTGAGCCCAAAACTATTAATAAGCTAGTTATTCAATATAAGCAACATGGGTCAGTGATAATTGGAGTTTAAATGGCTTGACTACTAAGAACACAGCAATTAACTGTGTAAGATTTTGGTTATTTAATATTTACAAAGTTCATAATTGAGTTTACTTTCTAAGTATTCAATGATAACTAGTTTCTAATTTGGCAAAGATTCAGATAATAATGCTCATGCCAAATCAAGTTGAAACAAATTTCATCATTGCTCTTTCAAAGATTAGATGAGTCAGAAAGGAAATAAGTCATCACTTTTTCACATCATTTAGTGAATTATAAATGAAAACATATATATATATTACTCTAATAAATATATTACTTTGTGAAAAGATCAATTCTTACTTGAGTATAGTAGTTCTCAAACAGAAATGTTACCACGTACCCAGACAGATTTACAAATATAAGGTGACATTTTTAAACATTTAACTATAAAAAGTTGTACAAATGTGCAGTAGAAGAGAGAATTATATAATGAAACCCATAAACCCATCACTCATTTTCAACAGTATGAATAGCTTGTCTTTGTTGTAATTATAGGTTTTCCTCTATTCTTGTTTTGGGCATTTATTTTGTAATTTCCACAGTGATGACTAGTGACATTTGAAATTCAGTATTTCTACAAATCCTACAGTGCACAGGAAAATCTCACGCAACAAAATATTTGTCTTAGCTAAAATACCAAAAGCACACCTTTGAGAAACACTTTTAATAATAAGATGTCACAATACTGATCATATTTTGAGCCATAGTACTCATGGGGACAGGTGTTCAAATCTATATTGCAGGAGGATAAATATTTAAAACTACCAAAAGGGAATTTTTCATGGGTAAAAATAAGCTTGAATTAATAACATATTTATACATTATAAAATTAAATCTGTACATAAACATAATTTTGAGAGAAGTCTTGCCCCATCCTCACACTAACTTAAAATAAAACTATAATCCTGAGGGAAAAAAAAAAACACTTTCTTCTTCATATGTCCTTGAGACTTGTAAATTATGTACCAAGTAAAATAGGAATCAGAGGCTGATCTGTACATTGTACAGAAGTTGAATAGGTTAATATATAATAGAGTTTAAGAGCATGGACTTGAAACTAGAACACTTGGATTCAAACCCCATCTCACCACTTTTAACTTGGAATTTTTGGAAGAGTTACATTCCCCCTCCGTTCTTCAGAGTTCCATACACAATAAGGGATAATAATGGTCTCTATATTAGAGCTGCCTGTGAAACCTAAATGAGCTTACGTGTGAAATGTGTCTTAGAATATGGGTACATTATAAGTATTATGAAGTATTATGCATTGATTTTGCTGTAGTTTTTGATAATTTATAGTTTGTTTAGGAAAATGAACCAAATTTAACCAAATTGTTGATTTTATCTGTATTTTATGATATATGAGTACTTAATATCAATAACAGAAGATGAGCTAGATCATCTCCACAAATTACAGTTGGTGATAAGAGTAATGATAATTTACCAAAACTAATCTAACATTCTGTAGAACACTCATTTAATACAACAAATAAAAAACTTATGAATTAGCACCTATTAATACCACGAGTTGAAGAAAGATTAAATAACTTGTGAAAACGGAACCAAACCTTTTCTACCAGATAAGATAATGCCATGTAACCAATATTAATTTTTGAATAAATGGATATTTTTTGCATCCTTCTCCAAGATTATCAATACACCTCTATAAACACAACCCATATTACAAAATATACCATTTCTCTTCCCTTTATGTTATCTGTGCCTGTACTGGTACACAATGTTGGATTTCACTGTGTCATATATGAATATGTGAACATTTCTTAAGCTACGGCTGATGGTGCTTTTTATTTTTTTAGATAAATTTTAGCACAGCACAATAGTGTAGGCTTGTCAGAATCAGTCATGTGGTGAGATTTGTATGCATTCTTTAAAAGCATCCAGATAGAGATCCTATAAGAATACTAACATTATGAATCTTCAGTGGCACTGCAGATGAAGAATCTAACACAATAACCAATCATTTAAAAAGGTCTGGTGGATGAACATAATATTTGGATTTCCATAGTCCTGGGTTTGAATATTAACTCCCCATCCCTCTAGATGTGTGACTTTGGACAAGATCCTTCAACAATTTGGGGCACTTTATCCATCTGTAAATCTTCATAGGTAAAATAAATAAGTTGAAAGATGTGCATTATGTTATGCCTTATTAGTTTAATTATTTCTGGTCTTCTTCAGCAAATGACAGAGAGGGCGGTAATATATCACTGGGGCTAAAAATTGTGATGGAATTTTGGCAGAGATAATTTTTCATACTAATTTTTTTGATACTTCAAGAAGGAAAGGCTGTTTATTCTTTCCTTTCTTATCACCAGCAAGTAATTTCAGGGGGCATCTTAGTTTTCCACAATCTATCTCTTACTTTTACTTCCTTAAATTTATTTTCATTTTCATCTATGTAAAGCAATCTCTCCTTCATTCTTGGAGTTTATCATCCTTTTTTGGAGGAATCATTTTGAGAGAGTTATTTAAATATGTAGGTGATACTACCCAATAAAATTATAGACACAACATGGAAAAACCTATGTTTTATCCAGTGAAAAATATCACTATTAGTGAAGATTGATCCTGTGAACTAACCCTGGTATGATGGCTACACTTGTGATGAAATGCCAGCTAAATGTTTGACCTTAACTTTGGTGTTGATTTTCAGGGATAAATACTGGTATAGTGCACGGCTGGTGCTCTGACAGCGTGACATTGATAGCGCCAGTATTCATCTTTTTTTTTAATAATTAAAAAAATTATTTTTTACTGGAGTATATTTGATTAACAATGTTGTGTTAGTTTCAGGTGTACAGCAAAGTGATTCAGTTATGCATATACATGTATCTATTCTTTTTCAGAATTTTTTCCTATTTAGATTTTTACAGAATATTGAGCAGAGGTCCCTGTGCTATACAGTAGGTCCTTGTTGGTTATCTGTTTTAAACATAGCATTGCCTGCATGTAAATCCATCTTTTTATCATTTATATTTGGCACAATGCCTCAGCTTCCCATAAAGGAAAGGTCATTTGGATTCCATATGAAAGCTGATTTTTTTAAATGTTAATGCTATTTACTATAAGAGCAATAATTGATCAGATTTTGTAATCATCTTTTCTCCTTTTATATTTTTAACAGGCAACCCATTATTAACCAGCAGAGTCAACATATTAATTAATGTCCTAGATGTCAATGAATTTCCTCCAGAAATATCTGTGCCATATGAGACAGCTGTGTGTGAAAATGCCAAACCAGGACAGGTATCTTAACAATACTGTTAATTAAGAGTATGTAAACACCCACTCTATGCATGTGTTTTAGGTTATATGACCTTGCATGAATATACACACATGGATCTTATGTCTTCTTAAAAGAAACCATAAAAGATAGTAAATTCTTTTGAATTAACGGTATATTTTGGATGTGGAGTTAATACCACAGGGGATAAAGTGATGATGGCCTAGTAAATATTCTTTGTATAACTAAAAGTTCTAGGATTGCAGATTCTGCTGTTTTCCATTTGTATGCTGTGGAATTTCTAAAGAACTTGAGTCTATAAATCCAGGAAGCAAGCAACTTTAGACTACATTCTTCTATAGTATTTCTTGCTTTGCTCACATGCTTTTATGAAGGGTGCATAAAAATTCTTAAGCCCTTGAAAAATGGAAAGCTTTCTCTGGTGGCCTTGAGTAGAGCATCTGGGTTATTTAAAATATCTGAATTACATTTTCTTATTAAGTATTGCTCTGGAGGGAGGTTCTAGTGGGGAGAGGATATGAGGAAGGACCATATAGTTGATGAAAGTTATCGTCAAAATCCTAGAGTTTATGTGGATCATGGTGGGTAACTAGCTTTTTCTACACTATTATAAATGAATGAGTGAATATATATGATATGATATAATATAATGTAATATAACATAAAATAATATAATAGGAACCAGGCATGAGCAAATGGTAAGAGTGTGATATGAAACAAGAATATAATTAATCCAATATTGTATACCTAGGTTCCAAAAGAAAAATACATCAGTATGCTTTGCTTTGCTGTCTATTTCAATTACCTTTAAATAGCATAACTACTCATTTAAATAAATTTGAAGTTTTAATTCTTACTTGAAGAAATATCTCAATATTTAAAATGGTATCTTTATTGAAAAAGTTCCTTTTATAATATCCAGTATTTGTTTCAATTTTTTTTTTTTTTTTTTTTTTTTTGTGGTTTGCGGGCCTCTCACTGTTGTGGCCTCTCCCATTGCGGAGCACAGGCTCCGGACGCACAGGCCCAGCGGCCATGGCTCACGGGCCCAGCCGCTCCGCGGCATGTGGGATCTTCCCGGACCGGGGCACGAACCCGTGTCCCCGGCATCGGCAGGCAGACTCAACCACTGCGCCACCAGGGAAGCCCTATTTGTTTCAATTTAAATGTTTTCTACTGCTTCATAGAATATTAGTCCCATAGTTCTAATCCTGTGATGTTCACTAGCCTTATAGGTATTAAATTAATATGAAATAAAAGTTAGTGTTCTCATTCACACATGCCCCATTTCAAGTGCTCAGTAGCTGTATGAGATGAGTGGCTACCATCTTTATCAGTATAGATGTAGAGTATTTCCATCAGTACAGAAACTTCTAGTGGACTGTGCTGCTCTATTACTGCTTTTGATAATTTGGGGAAAGTATTAACTTTATTACAGTATGACTGAGTCATATTTTACCAAGTGATAAATTTGGATCATTAATTTTGAATAGACACAGAAATACATTTTTTTAAAGTTTTAATGCTTTTTTAAAAAATTTAATTTAATTAATTTATTTATTTATGGCTGTGTTGGGTCTTCATTTCTGTGCGAGGGCTTTCTCCAGTTGTGGCAAGCGGGGGCCACTCTTCATCGCGGTGTGCGGGCCTCTCACTATCGGCGCCTCTCTTGTTGCGGAGCACAGGCTCCAGACGCGCAGGCTCAGTAATTGTGGCTCACAGACCCAGTTGCTCCGCGGCATGTGGGATCTTCCCAGACCAAGGCTCGAACCCGTGTCTCCTGCATTGGCAGGCGGACTCTCAACCACTGCGCCACCAGGGAAGCCCTAAAGCTTTAATGCTTTATCACTTTAAATGCATCCAAAATTTACATGGGGTGAACCTAGTGCCTGATTTATTGTCTGAAATAGTAGATGCTGCATAAATGTTTACATAAATAAAAAACCTGAAGTGGTTATTTGCAGAGTTATAAGAGGTTTGCCAAAATTCTACAACTTAGCTATTCTCCACTTTTCACAGCCTTCTACTGCCACCCCAAAAATCCAATCCTTTATTTTTAGGTAATTTAGGAACATTAATTATTTCACAGCAATCAGAATTTTGTAATGCAGTAAGTGAAAGCCTTTTGGAAATATAACTCTATTTAATGCTTCTATGTTTCTCCAGTAAATTAAAGAGTTTAAAAAGTTGGGAATAGTAGAAGTTATTAGAGATAACTTGATTTTCTTATATTTAGACAAAGTGGTAAGGAATATGTGGGGACATTCGAAGCTCTTTTTTGGGCATTCTGCATCCTATTGGGCCACATTTACATACAAAACATAACCCTGAAATGTCTGAAATGTAGTATATGAGCATTTTCTGCTTTTGACCCCAGCCATCCTGACCCTTGTCTAGAAACTATGCAAAGGAACTATCTCATCTTCTGGACTATAATTGAATATGCATGGATGTATATATGTACGTATGCCTTATTTATCGATGAATCTATCTATCTATGTGTCTATCTATCCATCTGTCTATCTTCAAAAGAAGTAAGAGAAAAGAAAGATGATGCTATTTATATGATGAACCAATGAAGTACGGGAGTTGTTTTACTTAGGGCAATAACTCTCAAGTGTCAATTACAGATAAGTACCAGTTTATACCAAAAATTTCATCTCCGTATGCTGTTTTAAAGATGCTCCTTCATTGTAAAGTTATGTTCTTGATAAGTTTTGATGTTAATTTAGTAAATAAGTGTGCTAGTTGATAGCAAAGGCAAAACAAAACAGAACTTCACAAATTAATTCCCAAATAATTTAAAGAAACTTTAGGGGTGAAATATAGTAATCTGAGCACATGTGAAGGAAAGTTGAAGTTTTACAGGGTCCGTATGGTAATTATTTGACTAAATTGCCATATTTAGCCTTCGGTGTTGAATCCATGACAATTCTAAAGACTAAATAGATCCTGTGTGACTGAATTACACTAAAATAGGGAACTGAATTTCTCATTAGAGGACCCATTGTCAAAATACAAACTACTAGGGCTTCCCTGTGGCGCAGTGGTTGAGAGTCCGCCTGCCGATGCAGGGGACGCGGGTTCGTGCCTCGGTCCGGGAGGATCCCACGTGCCGCGGAGCGGCTGGGCCCGTGAGCCATGGCCGCTGAGCCTGCGCGTCCGGAGCCTGTGCTCCGCAACGGGAGAGGCCACAACGGTGAGAGGCCCGCGTACCGCAAAACAAAAAAAACAAAACAAACAAACAAAAACTACTAGTACTGCACTAGACACTCGAAGCCCCAGTGTATACATTTGTGTGTTCCTGTGTGTTTCTGTGTGTGCCTATGAGCACACACAGCTATATGGGAAGGTAGATCATAGTCATGAGACTGGGTTTCAACCATGGAATAAAAACCAAAAAGGGTAAATAACTGACGTGTTTAATGGCATCAATCTAAGAGCACAGGATGCAGGCTTTGCCCACTGGGAGCAGGATGTCATATTTGAAATCTAAGGTCTTCCTCTGGCCAATTCAAACTTAGTCTAAGAGTGTGGTCACCTAGCAGCACACTGCTTTTATCCTCTTTGGCACACACTTCCTGAAATTCTTCCTGATGCAAAACCATTGGGTATGTTAATAAATAAATACCTCAAAGCCATTCTGATTTGCTTACACATATAGTGAATTATCAGTTTCATAGTTTGGCTCTTGGAAGTTAACCTCCAAATTCTTAAGGGCATCTCATTGAAGTATCAGAATTTTAACTACTTAGATTACACACTTATGGGAACAATTTAGGAA
The DNA here is from genome assembly GCF_002837175.3 of Physeter macrocephalus. Taxonomy (NCBI): domain Eukaryota; kingdom Metazoa; phylum Chordata; class Mammalia; order Artiodactyla; family Physeteridae; genus Physeter; species Physeter macrocephalus. The sequence continues at coordinate 34,083,196 of NC_041221.1, read as the reverse complement.
AAATTTTGAAACAAGGTTGGTCATACTTACTTCTTAAGAAAAAAAAATTCTATGAAAACACAATTTGTATCTTATCCACTGGGGGAAAAGAAACATAACAAGGAAAACAGATCTACATCCTGTGTATCTCTTTCTCATCATTTTACTTAGTTATGAAAATAAAACTCATTCTCACAAACATAACTATACTAAAATTTTGCTTTGCCAGGACTTTTAAATAATCAGGTTAGAAAGCATTTTTTTCATGTAATTTACAATGCAAGCAAGTACATTTTAATTTTATTTTGCTTATTAGTGAGAATTTTCAATGTCATTAACCTTTTTAGTTATGTAGCTATTGATTTGGAATTAGCTCATACCCTGTACTTGTACTTGCCATTATTAACTGTAAATATTTAGCTATTTGTTTATAAAAAATATTTGTAAAATAATTGGCCTACTGATATGAATTCGAAAAATGCCATTTCTGTTTACTTGCATGTTTCATTAAATAAACTTATTACCCTGGTGTGTAGAGTTCCCTTTGAAACTGATGACTGATTTCAAGTCTCATCTCAACTTTGTTTCAGATAATTCAGATAGTCAGCGCTGCAGACCGAGATCTTTCACCTGCTGGGCAGCAATTCTCCTTTAAATTATCACCTGAAGCTTCCATCAAACCAAATTTTACAGTTCGTGACTTCAGAAGTAAGTTTAACCGCATAAAAACTTACCTTTTATCATGCAACTTTGTAAAAGGACACAAAGGTAGAAATCCATGCTCTTCCTGAAAGCACTCAAGCTCATAAAATATAGAAATGCATATATAAGAAATACAAAATTTTATGGCTAGCAGTAAACTAAATGTTAACCTATATAGACTATATCTAATGAGGCAAATTACTTCCATTTATAATGTGGACATTCCCTTAATGAGTCAAACAAACAATAGGTTATCTGGGAAAATGAATACTTTTCATGTTTTAAATATATCGTTTGTTCTACATGCACTGCTTGTATATACAAGTAACTGTTTTATTTGAATAACACATGGTATGGCACAGGTCAAGAATACAGGCTTTGTAATGAGAATGATATAGGTTTTCACTCCCACTGCATTGCTACCTAATGGCAGATTATTGATATATTAAATTATACTAAAGAATTTCAACCTCATAGTTAAAATAAATTAACCTCATGGTTCATTTATTAAATAAAATAATGTATGCAAATCCTTTAACACAATGCCTAAAACCTATTACCTTTAAGGTAATTTTAGCTACCACCTCTGCCATCATACCTACACTTACATTTCTGCCACCACTGCTACTACCATCACTATCACTAATACTAATATTATCACGTCTGCTGCTACTACAATCTACAAATTATAAAGGACACTGGATTAGATATAATAAGGCTAAGTACTGATCAGTTCTGACTTTATTTGTTCTGTGACTTTGGATATTTTATCTCTTCTAAGTTTCTGTAGACATAATATCAGGAATAAAAACTCCTGAGTTCATAATATTGGGTAGAAAAAAGCTAATTCTTGCTAGATTCTATGCTTATGGAACAAATAAACAAGTGATAAGATGGATGATATAATGATGATGATGATTGATAGGAATCAAAGGATGCTTTGAGAAAGTTAAAGTTAGTTTTCTTCAAATACTTGGGGGAAGGAAATTAGAGTCACAGAAGGAAATTCAATAAGATTTGCGCCATCTAATAACGTAACGTGAGGAATGGCTGGGAATGAAACAAGGTCGCAATTATGAAAGGCCTAATAGGTAGGGATACCACATGTTTTATCATGGAAGCTGGAGTATGCTTGAGAATAGCAGTGGACAGTGTTTGTAATTTTAATTAGAGCAGCACACCTAAAATAGGGCTGTACAAGTCAAACTGGACCATACGGTCAACTTGTCTATAAGTCATTTAAAAAGTGTATAACTTAAATCCAATGACCTGAGAAGTCTTTGAAAGGTTTACACAAGAGTTTAACATATTCAGATTTGCACTTTAGCAAATCAGTCTGGATGCAGTGTGGAAAAGACAATATAAGGATACAAGACTACTTCTGATACTATTGTAGAAAATGGATGAGAGAGTCTTGGATTAGGATAATCCAATGGATTAAGGTAATGGCTGTGAGGATAGAGGTGAGTGGTTGGAGATAGAATACATAGAGCTTCATTCTAGATCTCCTAGATTCCATATATAAATATGATGAAGAAGAAGACTAATAAGACTTCTAGATCATTGGCTTGGGTAACTAAGTAGATGGTCACATCATTCAGGAACAAAAGTATTGACTATTTTCCACCATTTTATCTTTGCTGGAGAATCTATATATGATTAATCATAATAATATGAATCAGATCATCTTGCCTCAAAGTATAGTATTTTTCATGATCTGAACATGTATTTGCCACTCATGGCATTTACCATATCCCCTATTTTATCTTGATATATTTTAAGTGTAATTGTGAGTTTCTTTGTTTAAATGGATAGACACTTTTTTTCACCTTTTTTTTTTCCTGAGAACATTTAAGTTCTATTATTTTAGCAGATTTCAATTATAATGTACAGTGTTATCAATTACAGTCACCATGCTATATGTCAGATCCTCAGACTTTATTCATCTTATAGCTGATAGTTTGTACCCTTTTACCAACCTCTCCCTATTTCTCCCACCCCCAGCCCCTGGCAACCATTTTTCTACTTTCTATTTCTATGAGTTCTGCGTTTTTTTTTTCTTACATTGTGCATATAAGTGTTACCATGCAGTATTTGCCTTTGTCTGGTCTATTTCACTAGCATAATACCCTCCAGGTTCATCCATGTAGTCACAAATGGCCAGGGTTTCCGTCTATCTTATGGCTGAATAATATTCCATTGTGTGTATATACAATATATATCGTATTTTCTTTATCTGTCAATCGATGGAAACCATTTTATGGGTAAAAATGAGGTTTAATATGTCTTTTTTCTTCCCACCATGGACAGCATAATGAATTCTATATGGTCACATATCAATAATAATACTGGGTTGAAAATAAATCTTTAAAAAAGGGGAGACTGGGGCTTCCCTGGTGGTGCAGTGGTTGAGAATCTGCCTGCCAATGCAGGGGACACAGGTTCGTGCCCCGGTCTGGGGGGATCCCACATGCCGCGGAGCAACTGGGCCCGTGAGCCACAATTACTGAGCCTGCGCGTCTGGAGCCTGTGCTCCGCAACAAAAGAGGCCACGATAGTGAGAGGCCCACGCACCGCGATGAAGAGTGGCCCCCGCTTGCCACAACTAGAGAAAGCCCTCGCACAGAAACGAAGACCCAACACAGCCATGATTAAAATACATAAAATAAACTAGAGTGCATTTCGTTTAAAAAAAAAGGGGGGAGACTGCCTTTTGACATAACATGTTCAAGAATATCAAACCCCTAGCTGCCTAAGTGCAAATACACCAGAGGCTCTGACTTCCTATTTCTATTAATCACTTTCACCCAGGTTTCAGGCTTTACTCCTTGACTGTTCCTTTCCCCAGACTCAAGTATACAACCATCAATGGCTGAAGATTTCAATATTGATTCAGCTGGTCCCCATTTTTCTATTCCTTCTGTCAACACAAGTGCCTGAAACCACTGACTCTTACTGGCAATATTATAATAGACATTTGGCAGGTTTATATTTTGTTTCTCAATTTAAAAATATCCTCTGTGTAATGAAAAATTGATATTCCCCTGCCAAATTCTATCTTATCACATAAAGTTTTCTCAGTTTTGTGCTTCCTACTGAAATGGGTATAGAGAAGGTACATAATTTTTCATTGTTGAAATTAGAATCTACAAATAGAATGAATGGAATATTATTGATATAGTAACATTTTTCTGACATACTTGTATTTTAATAAGTACTATATCTTTCTAAAATTATTTTACCTGATTCCAAAGTGGGTATCATGTATGGCTACAATGGACTAAATATTAGTACATTTCTAAAAAAACAGCAAAATGTATCTGGGAGTGACTTCAGTAGACTCAGAAAATGAAATAGTGTTATGAATAAAACAAAAATTCCACTTTTATGCACAGAAATAAAAGAAGTAAAGAACAAGTGAGTGCAAAATAACACTTTCAATAGAAATATTAGCTGTACTAATATAAAATTTTAAATTCTTATTGCCTTGGATTATTCTAAGTAAATATTGTATCATTGATTATATCAAAATTAAAATGAAGTACTTTTGTGATTATATTAAAGTGATGATTATTATAATTCATGGTATTTAAAACTTTTAATGAATCGATGTTTTTCACACATTTTATTTTCCTTTCCATGTTTCTTATGCTGTTTTGCAAAAGTGAAAATATATACATATATTCACACACATATATGTATTATAGATATGGATTAGGGAAAAATCAAGCTTTATCTGAAATATTATATTGATATTTGTCAATTTTAAAGAACAGGTTCTTAGGTAAGATGTTATACTGATTCATCCTTTGTAATCTTGGTTCTTCTAATCATGTAAGAAAACATCCACTGAAGTATTTTTTCTCTGTGAGATTTTGATGTCAGAAAAAATAGTGCGTCAACACAACATACTCTTGTCTTGTAAACAATTTTCTATTCTTTCTGAATAGAAAATTTAATTCGTACACCAGACAAGATTAATGTTTCTTCTTTTCCTAAGGATTGTTTTGAATACATTTGATTACATTTTGGCAGCTTTCATAATGATAAAAGAAAGAATTAAAATATGGATGTATTTTACTGACTCAAGAAGAGCTTCCTACTGTTTAACGGATACCAACTTGAAGATTTGAAGTGATGCTCGTGGTAACCATCTTATCATAAATGTCATGTTTTGTAGACAACACAGCTGGCATTGAAACCCGAAGAAATGGATACAGCCGCAGGCAGCAAGAGTTGTATTTCCTCCCTGTTGTAATAGAAGACAGCAGTTATCCTGTCCAGAGCAGCACAAACACGATGACTATTCGAGTCTGTAGATGTGACTCTGATGGTACCGTCCTGTCTTGTAACGTGGAAGCAATTTTTCTTCCTGTAGGACTTAGCACCGGGGCTTTGATTGCAATCCTACTGTGCATTGTTATACTCTTAGGTTGGTTTCAATATTAATCACATATTCTCCCTCTCTCTCTCTCTCTCTCTCCCTCTCTCTCTCTTTATACTCTTAGGTTGGTTTCAATATTAATCACATATTCTCCCTCTCTCTCTCTCTCTCTCTCTCCCTCTCTCTCTCTCTCTCTCTCTCTCTCTCTCTCTCCCCCTCCCTTGTTTGTGTATCTCACTCCTCATTTTACCATGTAAATCAGTTTTTTCTTCATTGAGGTGCTACATCTGGATAGAAGGAAGACTATCTATCTATACTGAATTATACAATTATTATTAAAGTTAATTATATTATGAGTGTTAATTTTCTATTTTAGTCCATATGGAAATATACCAATAGAAATAAATCAATAACATCATCAAAAATATAAAAGTATGTTCAAGCCCTAGGGAATTTTCAAGTAATAACAGTTTGTGGCACTTGCTGCGATGAACTTTTCTATGACAAATTCTCATTTGCAGCAACGGTTTTAAATTCATTTTTTACATCCTAGTAATTATTGCTGCCTAATAAAGTGTTGTATAACCTTTAAAATTATACTAGATGAACAGTAGTTGTCAATTACCAGTTTGATAAAGAAAGAAAGACAAGAGAAAGAACAGGAAAGAAGTAGAAGGTAAAAGCACCTCCAATTTTTTTTTTTCTGTCTAAAGTGCTGACCAGATCCAATTCTTATTCCACTTTTCTCAGATCTCCTCACATCAAAAACTCTAACCATTCCCACTAGAACAGAACAGAACACAGTGAAATATCAAGAAGCGCAGCAAAGGGAAAAGATTGAAGTAAATGTATTCTGTAACATCTCTGTGAGAATGAAAACCTACTTTAGGGGCTTCCCTCTTCCATCAACTCTGTTCAGCTGACTTTATTTCATTTATTCATTCGCTGCCAGATTCACAAAAGCAAAGAGAGATTTTCTATTTTTCTAAGCATTCCTTTAAATTAAAATTGCAATAGAAGTACAGTTGGGCACTGTGGGATCAGCTTATATATTCATGTTTATTATTTAACCAAAATATTCTGACAAATGTACATACCTACCTTTATCTCTAGGCTAGAAAATAGAATTTAAAAAACGTACTAGGGTGTAAAGCATGGTACAAGGCATTATATACTAATTTGTGAAGAACATTCTCTGAGTCAGAAGCTCATTTTGGTTTGGAGGGTAAAGTTCTAGTCCAATTTGCATGATGCAGATATTAATTCCACGCAAATAACCTTGATGTGTAGAACAAAGTATTCTTTACGTCCTTAAAATTTAGAATTATAGATTATATCTGACATCTGTTTGTGCTGATGATATAAACCCCTTTAAAAGGGAAGATGCAAAATAATGTTCTCACACCTGAAGTTGAGCAAGATCAATTAGGTGTTTAACTTCAAAACAAGCGTTTCTTTTTCATACTCTTGTCTAGGGGCTGTCTGAGTCCCAGAGGATTTCCATATCCACCTAGCATGATTTGGCATATTCTGGATGCTCGTCTTTGTCCTCTTTGGCCCTCTTACAGGGTAACAATTCATGTTGCTTAGGTTAGCATTATCACATACTGTCATCTGCCACTCATTCATCCAAATATTTACCAAGTGTCCACCCTGCTCCTAGTTGTGAATTGCTAGTACACAGCTGCGATTTTTGACACTCTTAGTCTTGCAATGGGGTCTGCTTACAAATCCATCGATTCTTTGATCTCCTTAGCCAATCTCATACTCCTTTAGATCTTCCAGCAGATTCTTAGCCATTTTTATGTCTTTTTTAAGGTGAGGGGGAGCATGAGAATCTTGTGGTGCTTAGGAACTTCTATTTGACCCTCAAGCACATCTAACTAGTCTCTTTCTCAGCCATAGATACTCTAAAGCCATTTTATAAATATGCAGGGTTTCTCTGTGAGGTTTACAGTCTCTCACACACTCTCTGGGTGAACAGACAATAGTGCTTTTAGTTCTGAGATTTGCCTAAAGTCTGGAAGGAGTGCAGAGTGCTAAACATCTCTGCAAGGCCCATTGTACAGAGGCTCTACCTATATCTCCTCTGTCTTCCTCCTTAATTTTGGAAGAAGAGGGAATAAATGGGCTTTTATCATCATGCAGTCTCCTACTTTCTAATCCTATGACAAGAGTCTTCCTTCCAGACTCTGTTATGGTAAATCAAACACTTTGGCTTTCAATCTATTGCCACTACTATGGAGGAGAGGGGAGTATTATGCCAGGCAAAGTTGAGCACTGACTTCATGGTGTGAATCTGTGCTTATTTACTCCCAGAAAAAAATAAACACTGTTGATATAATGATGGCTGTGAGCAGAAAAAAATAAACACTGTTGATGTAATGATGGCTGTGAGTTAATGGGGAACAAAGATATTCAATAATGAAGGTCTATAAATTAAGTATTTCAAAATATTATCTTGCTTCAAGAAGGTAACCTGAATACTAGACATTTGGTTTGGAAAATATCTCAATACGGTAGGACAGAGAAATTTAAATAATTTGTGGTCTTAGTTGACATAATTTGAAAAGCTAAGGCCCTTATATTCTATATTCTTTCTCTCTCTCTTGTTTATTGCATTTAAAAGTGATAGTCACGTGATTTGTGTTTATTTCATTATAAATGCAGTAATGTTAACAACTGAGAAATATAAGTATGAATAATATCTAAGTGTTAGCTATGGGCAAACAATATTCAAGTTTTATTGCTTCAATACTATACAGTTCTCTGTATGATTGGAACAACCATTCTTTTCTTTCTTTTTAAATTTTGTAACGCACACTTTTTACCTGACACTGAGATATTTAAATACAATACATGTTAAATATAAGGCTACAATTGTTTGATTTTGTGAATAATGTTGCTATGGTTTCATATTAGCTACAATTCCAAAATGAAATTGAATGTAAACAATGAAAAAAAGTCAACATAGATATGATCCTTATAGATTACAGTATGTTTACTATGAAAATAATAGGATACCATTAAAAGCTCTCAGCCAGCCCTGATCAATTTTATTTTTTATGGAGAGATGGGCTGACGTAGTCTCATATTGCAATTTTTGTCTTGTTCTAGCCATAGTTGTGCTGTATGTAGCTCTGCGAAGGCAGAAGAAGAAAGACACGCTGATGACCTCTAAAGAAGACATCAGAGACAATGTGATCCATTATGATGACGAAGGAGGCGGGGAGGAGGACACCCAGGCTTTCGACATTGGCGCCCTGAGAAACCCAAAAGTGATGGAAGACAACAAAATTCGCAGGGATATAAAACCAGACTCTCTCTGTTTGCCTCGTCAGAGACCACCAGTGGAAGATAACGCAGACATAAGGGATTTCATTAATCAAAGGCTACAGGAAAACGATGTGGACCCCACCGCCCCACCATACGATTCATTGGTGACATATGCCTATGAAGGCAATGGATCAGTAGCTGACTCTCTCAGCTCCATGGAGTCTCTGACCATGGAAGCGGACCAGGACTACACCTATCTAACAGACTGGGGACCGCCCTTCAAAGTCTTGGCAGACATGTTTGGTGAAGAAGAGAGTTATAACACTGATAAAGTCACTTAGGGGAGAAGCAAAGGCTAAAACACAACCAAGAAAAGAAATTTAAGAGAAAGGAACATAAATAGAAATCACACTTCTACACACACCACACACACACACACACACACACACACACACACACATACCGGGCTTTCTAGGACAAGATTCCTTTGATTACTTGGTTTCTAGCAAGTTGCTATATTTATCATATTGTCAGTTTTGGTTTATCCTGCCAACACAAGGTAATTCCTAAAATGTGTACTTGCTTGGTTTTGTTTTGTTATTTTGGAAACACACTGAGACAAGCTCAGGCCTAGTAAATACAATTTACTGATGTGACAACCTAGAACGAAGATAGCTATGTGGCATCACGGTGGAAGAGTGTTAGATTTTTCCTAATTCCACTAAAGTGCCTATTGAAACTCTTATCATTTAAAGTCGTGTAGAGTACGCTCTGCTGTGATGGCATTGTGGGATTCAGACACAGAGGACATAAAACAAAGACACTGTCTTTATGTCAAGGAGCAATAGCAACACGCAGACTTCTCATTCCTTTTAAGGAAAAAAGAAGAATACTTTCTGAACTCCATCTTCTTACAATTAAATTGCTCTTTTTTTTCTTTTTTAAACTGTATGCCAAAACACATTTGTTTTTCCTACCCTCTGAGAAAAGTGAAATAAATGTGATAATATCAAATTCAATATGTAAGTCCCAAATTTTAAAAGCAATGTTTGATCTTAATATTGGTTCCTATTAAAGATGTTCATGAAAATATTCATTGTTTTCCAAAGAAATAAAATTTTTAAAAAGAAAATTTTTAAAAATCCTCTTTATAAAGAGAGGCCTCAGGGCTGAAACTCCACATTAAAATAAATATTAGTTTTGTTTTAATATTGTGCCAGTGTGTGGAAGGGTGGAAGGTTGGTTTTAACAAATCACCAGATCATTGCAGTCTTCAGTCATAGATAAAATTTAAGTTGTGTTTTTATGAAACATTTTTTTGGGAAAAAAATGTCATTGATTTAAACAGGGGAAGAGAAATTGATATACAGCTTCTCAGAGTTTCTTACAATCTAGTGATTCTTTCATGAACAATGAAAATAAAATATTTATCAAATAATACAGAATGGATTTATAGCATGTCTAAAAATATTTACTAAGCAGTACCAAACAAATGAAAATTCAGGGACTTCAGAAAATTCAAACCAAATACTAACACTTAAAGTGAACACAAATGCAAAATCTGGTAGTTGATTTATTTTATTAACCTGGATTTCAACTTTGTGAATATCATTATATTGGAGCTCAGAGTGGCTTCTTTACACTATCATCTACAATAATTCTAATATAAACGATACCATAAACCTCCTCTGTAAAAACTTTTACTTTTTAATTTGATGAGATTTCTAAGAAATACTAGATTTTATAAGCAGACAGGTAAGCTGCACTCATTACATTACTTTTAAATGAACTTTACACTATCCAGAAATACATTTAACAAAACAGGTAACTAACTATAAGGTAATAATATATTTTCTAAATATTATAAATATACAAGTGACTACTGAAATATTAAAACAATATATAGGAAAAACAAAAGTTATAGATCCATTCTGCAGACATCATCAATATCCAGCTGTGTTTATGAAATATTTATAATTATATTTGTATTGCGAAGTGTGAAAGTAAAAATTCACACATGGGGAAAATGGGTAGAAATGTAAATAATATAGGCAAACTATATTCAGTCCTATTTATTATTAAATGCTTACTTCAAAAATATATAACTGATAATTATGTTGTGATAATTAGGCCATTTGAATCTGCATTTCCCATCGTTCTTTTTGTGTCTCATAATTGCAGATTCTCCTTGTCATCCTTACCAAGAACAACTGTTGAATTCCTTTTCCTCCTCTCGCGACTTCGACTTCACCTTTGTCTCATCCCTGGGAACTTCAATAGAATCTTGATGTAGTGTGATGATTTGCAGTATAATTTGCTTTGGGAAATATTTATGTAATTTTTAAAAAGCTGGCGATGTCATGACCATTCTGGAGCAAAACTTAAGTCAACATCTAGGTTTTCCCCAGCAATATGACTGGGTATGCCATGATATGAGACCCTTTGAAGAAGGTTAATATGCAAATCACTTCCAGCTGACAAAATGATTCTTGTCAGGAATTACTGCATGTTGCACCTTGCCTGAGAATCTGACTGCCTCTGCATGCATTCATCTATCAGAAGCAATGATGGCACAAAGAAAACTTGGGAGGGGCAGTTCATTTCAAACCACACGATTGAGACACTAAGCAAGTACATGAACTTGGTGGGTCTTACTTTCTCCACGCTAATCATCTTTTTTTAGTACCTCTATCTTTTATGTTTGTTACACCACTGCATTAGTTTGTTATGGCTGCCATAACAAAGCACCACCAGAATGGGTGGCTTAAAAAAACATAAATTTATTTCCTTGCAGTTCTGGAACCTAGAAGTCTAAGATTAAATGTCTGCAGACTTGGTTTCTTCCAAGGGCCTCTGTCCTTGGCTTGTCCATGGTTGTCATTTCTCCATGTCTCCACGTGGTCTTTCCCCTGGGTTAATTCTTCTTCTTCTAAGGACACCAATCATACTGAGCCCACTCATCTGACCTCTTTTTATCTTAATTAACTATTTAAAGGCCCTATCTCCAAATATAGTCATATTCTGAGGTACTGATGGTCAAGACCTCAAAATATGAATTTTGGGGGACACAATTCAGCCCATAACAACCACACAGATGTTAACAAAAAATAAAAATAAAAAAGTGTTTGATTTACATCCAACAAACAAACAATGTGAAAAAAACAAAACAAAGCAAAACAAAAACCATGAATGGAAATAATTTCTTGTACAACGGGAAACCACAAAAGTGACAAGGTGAAAAGAGGTCTTTTGGTGCTCATATATTGGAAAATTACAGGATATCTTTCACACTACTGAAAGCAGTAGTCCTAATATTTTAATACTTATAAATAACTTGAGATTCTTTTTTATTTATAATATCACAGTAACTGGCCTTCATTCAGGAGTTAAGCAATATAAAAATTCCTTAGAATTTACATGGGGGATTTTGACTATTAATAATAATCATGCATAACTTTTTAATTACATTGCATGTTTACCTTAGAGAAATATATGTGGACATATTCTACGTAACATATGTATGTTATATGTTTTTTAAAAATGTAACTTTTGTGCTCAAAGAAGTATTAGATCAACACAAAAGAGTGAACTAGTGGTGTGATACACTAGAAATAATCTAAAATTGCTTTTATACCAAATTCTATCACTAACTGGAAACGTTGTATGGAGCCAGTACCTTAATCTTCCTGTCATCTATTCTCTTTGGTAAAATGAATCTGTTGCTCTTGGTGTTATCTAAGTTTCCTCTGAAATTTATTGACTCTTAAGTTCTAGTTACATTTACGTGAAGTCCATTAATTCATTTATATATTGATTACATAAAATTACGAGAATCATAGAGATCTTTAAAACAAAATATAAATCACAAAATTCTTTGAAGTATGGATGTGATTGATTACACATTGACACACCATGTTCCACATCAGGAGAGCCAGACAAATACTTTTTAAGTAAAAACTGTCAAAATTCTTCATCAAGATGGAATGGTAGAGAAGTGCATAGGAAGAGAGAGAAATAAATGTTAAAAATAGAGCCCTAATCTTGAGCCAAAGAGGAAAAGCAAGTGATATGAAGAAAACGTTAGAAACTTCCTTATCTTTAGAAGTCCTTGGAAAAATTTCAGTAACTGTTGTATTAAAACAGGAATTCCTAAAAGCAGATGTAAAAATGCAGTTACTATATTTGAAGTGAGTCCCAAAATATAGTGAGGTCTGGAAAGAATTAACAAAATGTCAGTAAAAACATCAGTTTACTTCCTAAGAGTGGGAGGGAGATAATTTTGTAAATGTCTCCATGTTTGAAAATTTCTCTTGTCTCCTCATTCTGATGTATAGTTCAGCTAAGTACACCATTATCACTTGGAATTATTTTTCCAAGAATCTGATCACTTCTTCTCTTACATCCATTGTTACAAAACAGTATACACACATATGCACACATACATATGCAATTAAATGTTTGATAATTCCTATTTGCAGCAAGTTTTGGATTGCCACTTAATTCTTTTATTCAAGTCCCTTATATTCCTTAGTGTAATGGATTTTCATAACTATCAGTCAGTCACTAAATTTTTCAAAAAGGAGTTAAACTTTATTAGGAATTTATTTTTTTGTTTTTAATTGTCCCCACTTTAAGATGAATAAATAAAAGGTAGAGTGTCCAAACAACTTGTTCAGAACCAATAAATAATAAACTAATAGATGGCAAAGCTCTTCAATTGTGAAGAGTTTAAGTACATTTATTTTTCAACTTCCTTTCTGGGTTCTTCCCATAATTTTTCCAACTTCTACACTGTTATATATTACATTGCAACAACGAGTGTAATTAACACAAACTCCTGGGAATTCCGGGTCATACTACAACATAATATGGTACTTCCTTAAAAGAGAAAAAAATCTAAACATCATTGATTCTGATATCAATATCTTACCCAGTAAGCAAGATTTTAAGACACAACAGTTGCCTACAAGACAAATAAAAACTTGATTAAACAACTGAAAATACTGATCTCCATATTACCAAGAATCAATGTATTTGAAACTATATCAGTTGCACTTTCTTTTAAACATTCACATTAATGATGTATATATAATATCCTGACCTTAACTTTTCTGAATTTTCAATCCATTTATGTCTATTTCCCCTTCTTTTTAACTTGCCATGGGTACAAATATACTTTAGCCCTTATTATCACTTAAATCTCCAATTTCTAAGTTCAATTTACTTATCTTATGTCTCCCTCGATCCATCATCCACTGAATATGGTATTTGCCATGATTGAAATTTCCAATATATTGTCACCAAAAATTACCTGAGACAAACAATTCTCCCTTTCTCCTCTTCTGCTCTGTCAACATTTTTAAAAATGTGACAACAGTAATAAAAGAGCTACTCATCACTGAGCATAAACTTTGCAAAAAATATGCTGCAAACATTTAATGCTAACAATAATTTGATGAGTTACATTATTATTATTATCTGTATTTCATACATGAGTAAACTAGGCTTAGACATTTGAAGTAACCTGTTTACTTAGACATATTTAGCAAGTGACGAAACCAGGGTCCTAACACTATTATGATATGCCCAATCCAGCCCTTACCCCATGAGATACAGTATACTGCACTTTCACCTCTCTCACTTATAATCGACCATTTAAAAACCTGAATTCTGGTCTCTGTTCCTACTGTGTTCCTTTGAATTTCACTAGTAACTTTATAGTTGAAAAGCCCCAAGGAGTCTTCCTTTTACCTTTCTGTAATTTCTATAGAGTTAAGCATAACTTCATATCTCACCTTCAGTTTCTACTTCCGCCTCTTAGTTCATTGATTTTTTCTTTCTGCTTTTAATGTTTCGTATACCCCTAAGAGAGTCTACATAAATAATCCCATGGAGTCTTCCCATCTGTTTTCATTTCTTTTTTATACCATTGAGATTTGGAGATCTCTTGCTATAATCATGATTTTTCGTAATAGTCAATGAATCGTTAAATCGCTATTTATACATTTTCTCTTTAAGCAAGATGAGGAAGTTTTACTTGCGTATATTTATATTTTCTGAACACACATACCTGGCCAATCTATTAGCTTCAAATTCATTAGATCCAAGTCTATACCTTTCTCTTTCAGAGTTCAGTATTTGTGTTGTTACTTGGGCTCTGAACTTTCCTTCTATTCTTCTCTCTCTCTCTCTCTCTCTCTCTCTCTCTCTCTCTCTCTCTCTCTATCTATCTATCTATCTATCTATATACATATACTCTCTCAAAATACATTGCTATTTTACTATTGAAATAAACTTAATTTTTTAAAGTGACTAAGGCACTACAGAAAATTTTTGTATTTTCCACACCCAACCATACAAAATCATATTAGTTTGGTGCATTTGTTACAAGTAATGAACCAATATTTACATCTTTTTATTAACTGAAGTCCACGTTTTGTTCAGATTTCTTTATTTTTCCCTAATGTACTTTTTCTGTTCCAGGATTCCATACTTGATAGAACATTACATTTAGTCATCAAGTCTTCTTATGTTTTTCATGGTTATGATAGTTTCTCAGACTTTGCTTGTTTTAAAAAATTTTTACAATCTTGAGAATTACTCATCAAGTAATTTGTAGAATATTCCTTAACTGATATTTGTCTGAATTTTTGGTCTCATGATTAAACTGGTTACATTGGGTTTTGGGAGGAAGATCACAGAGGTAAAGTGCCAAGCTCATCATATTATATCAAAGGAACATCCTAAGGAAATGACTTATTACTGTCGATCATCTGGCTGTCATTTGTGCAGTTTCTTCACTGTAAATTATTTATTTTTCCCTAATCCCAAACTGTACTCCTTGGAAGACGGTCACTATGTATAGCATACAATTAAGGAGTGCAGGTTTATGCCTCACCTCTTGAGGGCAAAGTATCAACATAAGATAATTGGAGTTCTCATAAAATATTAGGAGTTTGTCTATTCTCCATTTACTTATTCAATCATGTATTTATTTGAGTAGGTACGCATAGAGGTTTAATACTTTGGTTCATAATCTAACACTAGTATATTTATAAAGCTATTTCAGTTGGTGCCTGTGCTAATTAACAAATCCTCATTACTGCCTAGTTTGTGTTTTGGTTTGTTGGTTGGTTGGTTTGTATGTCTTGAGCACTTTCTTACATTCTGCCACTGTAAGCTCCATGCTCCTCTTGTATATTTCCTGCCCTGGTTCTCTCAAATCAGGCATTCCTCCAAAAAGCCTTGCTGTCTTTTATTGACAAAATAATATTACAAAGATCTGGATATTAAGTGTGCTCCTTGCTACTGAGGTGTTTGTATTTCTGGTCCTCTCAAATGACAGAACAAGAGAATATATGTGTATAACAACTAGAGTACATGCATACACACACTCATCTATATATGTACATATATATGCCTCTATATGTAGCCATCTGTACTTTTATTAAACTAAAAGTGAGTTCATACTGATATCTCAGACTCTAATCCATTACCACATGGATCATAATATATCACCTTCTGTCTCACTTATATGCAACCTCTCACTACAACACTGAAAATCCTACGTCTCAACATTTGCTATTTATTTACTTAATTGTTCAATTCTGGGACATATGCAGAGTATATCAGAATTGTTAATCCATACTCTCACTCAAAACAACCTTGAGTTGTATCACCTTTAGTCTTACAGACTCCACTCACTTCCAAAGACTTAGGTCACAACCTTTTTACCTCAGTGAAATTGTTTCATTCATTTGTTTAACAATCAGATTGTTTTGTCACATTCTTTATTGAATTCTTGCACCCTCTAATCTCTTTAAAATATATGTCTAAAATTTTTATATGTGCTGTAAATTACTATAGATTTTGACAAATTCATGGTGTTGTGTATCTACCATTACAGTCCCATATAAAATAGTTTCACTGCTTTAAAAAAAATTCTTTGTGCTTCAAATACTCCCTGATTCCTGGTAACCACTCATATGTGTACTCTATTTATAGTTGTGTCTTTTCCAGATTATCATAGAAATGAAATCATCCAGCACGTAGTCTTTTCACACTAGCAGTACAAATTTAAGACACATCTATGTCTTTCTGTGGTGGAGTAGCCCATTTCTTTTTATCCCTATTCCATTGTATGGATGTACCACAGTTTGTTTATCTATTCACATACTGAGGAACATTTTGGTTTCTTCGAGTTTTTTTGCAATTATGAGTAAAGCTGCTATAAATATTTGTGTACAGGTTTTTATATGAACAGAAGTTTTCAAATCATTTGGGTAAATACTTAAGAGCCCAGTTATCGGATTGTATGGTAAGACTATGTTTTCTTTTGAATGAAACTACCAGTGTCTTCCAAAGTGGCTGTGCTATTTGGCATTTCCACCAGCAATGAATGAGAACTTCACTATTATTCATTCTCACAAATTTTGGTATTGTTAGTACAGATTTTAGCTATTTTGATAGGTGTGAAGTGGTATCTCACCGATTTTTTTAAATTTACATTTCCTAGTGCCAAATTATGTTTAGCATATTTTTATATCTTTATGTGTCATGCCATCTATATATCTTCTTTGTTAAGGTGTCGTTCAGCTCTATGTCTATATTTTTCATTGTTTTTATCTTCCTATTGTTTGGTTTTAAGATTTTTTTATATTTTGGAGCTAATTTTTTATGAGATATACACTTTGCTAATATTTTCTCCAAGTCTGCAGCTTGTCTTTTAATTCCCTTAAGTATCTTTTACAGAGCAGACATTTTTAATTTTAATAAAGTTTAATTAATATATTATTTATTTCATGGGTCATTTTTTTTTATTGTATCTCAAAGTCATCTCCAAAACCAAATCCAGTTAGATTGTCTCCCATTTCTTCCAAAGAAATTTAATAATTCTGCATTTTAATTTTAGATCCATAATCCATTTTGAGTTATTTTTTATGAAAACTATATTGTGTGTGTTAAGCACATTTTATTTTTGCATATGGACATTCAGTTTTTCCAGCATACTTTGTTAAAAGAACTATCCATTCTCTATTGAATTGTTTTTGGACCTTTGTCATAAATTAGATGAACATATTTGTTTGGGTTTATTTATGGACTTGCTCTTCAGTTCCATTCATCTTTGTGACTATTCTTTTTCAAAGTCAAGCTGTTTTTATTACTGTCACTTTATGTAAGTCTTGAAATCTGGGAATGTAAGTACTCCATCTTTGTTCTTCAATGTTTTGTTGACTATTCTATGTTTTTGTTGTTCTATATGAAATTTAGAGCCCATTTGTTTATACCTATAAGGTAGCTTGTTGGGATTTTTGTAGTAATTGCATAGAATCTATAGATAAAATTGGAAGCATTAATATCCTAACAATATTGAGTCTTCTAATCCATAAATACAGACTATCTCTAATTTATATGTTCTTTGATTTCTTGCTTAATTTTTTGCAGTTTCTGCATATGGATCTTACACTTGGTTTATTAGATTTATACCTAGATATTTTTTGGTGTGTATTATAAATGGTATTTTAAAAATTTTAAATTCTCATCATTATTGCTGATATATAGGAAAGCACTGGCTTTTGTTTAAATTGAATTTGTATTCTGACATCTTGCTATATTTGCTTACTATTTCAGGATTTTTTTTGGAGATGATATGACTTTTATACATAAACATTCATATCATATTCAAATAAAGAATTAAAAAATTTTATTTCCATTCCAGTCAATATATCCTTTTTATTTCTTTTTCTTTTCTTATTGTACCAGCTAAGAATTTCATATAATGTCAAACAGCAATGGTTATAGCAGACATCCTTGCCATGCTTCCAAATTTAGAGGTGTTATAGCATTCCTAATCAGTATATGATATATATAGTTTTAGGAAATTCCCTGGTGGTCCAGTCATTAGGACTCTGCTTTCAGTGCCATGGGCATGGGTTTAATCCTTGGTCAGAGAGCTACGATCCCACAAGCCACATGGAACAACCAAAAAAAAAAAAAGAAATATATATATATATATATTTTAGATATTTAAAAATCAAGTGTGAATGCTTCTTTTTATTTCTAATTTGCTGAGATTTTAAAAATTATGAATGGCTGTTAGATTTTGTCAGTTATTTTCTATGTTAAATATTACAATCAAATGATTTTTCTTTGTCAGCCTATTGAAATGGTGGATTACAGTGATTAATTTTTAAATGGTAAAATGGCCTTGACTTTGAATGAATCATACTTGCTTGTGATATACATACGTCACCTTAATATCAAAACCAGAAATGTCATTGAAAGAAATGAAAAATATAAAAATCCTCTATAAATGGTAGCATACCAAATGCAATTATATTTAAATATAGTAGTCTTTATTTTCCCTTATTTTAAAGTGATTTCTGGTTTTGATATAGAGGTAATGTTGACCTCATAAAATGAATGTGGTATTATCACTTCTTATTGTATATTCTGGAAAATATTATGTGCAATTGGTATTATTTCTTCCTTAACTGTTTGGTAGAATCACTCAGTGATATAATTTGGGCCTGGTACATTTCTTGTTGAAAGCTTATTAATTATGAATTTAATGGATACAGGGTTATCCAAGTTATTTATTTCTCCTTGTGTGAGTTTTGGGAGTTTGTTTCTTCAAGGAATTGATCCATTATAACTAAGTTATCAACTTTGTGGGCATAGATTTGGTCACAGTATTAATATTATTATCATTTTGAGATCTGTAGATCTATAGTGATGGCCCCCCTTCTTTCATTTCTTATATTATTCACTTGTGTCTTCTCACCTGTTTTTTCCTGGTTAGGCTGGTTGGAATTTTGTCAATTTCATTGATGTTTTTCAAAGAACCGGACTTTGTTTTTATTGAATTTTCTAGTTCTTATTTCAAATTTTATTGATTTCTGTTCTAATTTTAATTATTTTATTTTAATTATTTTAACCTTAAATTTTTCTTCTTTCCATAGTTCTCCAAGGCAGAGCCCTAGGTTATTTATTTTAGATCTTTGTTTTTTCTAATATTACATATTCACTTAAGGCCATATATTATATTTCCCTGTACACACTAGTTTCACTTCATCTCTCAAAATTTAAAGAGCTGTAGTTTCATTTTCATTTAGTCCAAAATATATTTTTAATTTATTTGGAAACTCCTTAAATCCATGTGTTATTTAGAAAAGTGTTGCTTAATTTCTAAACATTTAAGGATTGTTTTGTTATATTTCTGTTTCTGATTCCTACTCTAATTCTGTTGTGAGTTGAGAACATTCTGTGTGATTTTTAAAATTTTATTAGGGTGCGTTTTATAGCACAGAATAAGGTCCATCTTGGTAATTGTTCAAGAATGTTTATTCTACTGTCTTTTGATGGAGTATTCTATAAATGTTAATTAGATAATGTTGATTGATAGCGCCATTCAGAGGATGTATATTTTACTGATATTTCTCCTCCTTTATCTACCAGCTACTGACAAGAGATGTTGAAGTATCCTATTAAAAAAATGGCTTTTTCTATCTCTCTTTTAATTTCTATCAGTTTTTGCCTTATATACCTATTTAAGATTATAGATCTTCTTGGAGAATTGATTTCTTCTTTATGCCTGGTAAATTCCCTTTTTTATCTCGAATCATCTTGCTTCTGCTCTGTCCTGAAGTCTGCTTTGTCTTAAATTAGTATAGGTACTCTAGCTTTCTTTTGATTATTATCAGCATGGATACTTCTATCTACCCCTTTACTTTTTGACCTATGGCATCTTTATTATTTAAAGTTCTTTCCATGTATATACAAAATATCATTGTGTGTGCTCTTAATCTTCTCTGATAATTTCTGACTTTTAATTGGTGTTTTTAGAACATTAAACTGGAGTCCTTCTGTGTAGTGGGAAGGTTTGAAAAGGGGGAAAGTTCTATAATCTTCTGATTAAATCTCAATGTTTTAATAAGACTGTGTCTCAAGTCTGTGACTTTCAAAAGTGTTTGTCCAGAGTTACCAAAAAAAAAAATCTCCTTACCTCTACTCCCTTCAGTGTTTTCCAATATATTTTTTAAAGTTTTAAAAAATGTGCTGCATGAGAAAATCCTCATTCCATGCTAATATATGCACTTATATATTAACGCCATAATTTTCTTCATATAAAAATGTAGTTAATATAGGGAGCCAAATTTTCACTTAATAGAAATAAAGTAGAATAAAATTTAATTGAAGAGTCTCTAAAACAATATGCTAAACATTCCATTCTAGTGTTATTTCCACATTAATTTTTAAACATGATTGCTTGCGTGTATGTATGCATACTTACATACATATATATCACTCAAAACATTATACATGCTGGATCTATCATTTCTTAAATCCAACAACATTATTAAATGAAGGTAGAATTTGATGTTTTATAACTGCTATATACACATTTGTTCAACTACAACTACAATATGGCGTGCCAAGTTCCTATTTAGGAAGGTCATGTGAGAAAACTAATTTTTTTCCAAGTCATTAAACTGATGGACACAAGGAAGGAGCAGAGCAAAATTCCAGCCCTTCCTCTTTATAGTTTATAATAAGCATTTATTATAACATCACTTAAATTCTTGAAACAGTGAAAAGGTCATATGCAAAATAATATGTTAAAAATACTTCAGGTGCTGAGCATATGAATGTTCCCACTGTAGACACAGAAATGGAGGGAAATGTGAAATAATTACCCTTAAAATCTAGGTTTATTGTGGCATCTGTAAACTAACTAGGTAAAATAAAATCATGTTCAGAAAGCATATTACAGATATACTTAAATCTTTTGTTATTATAAGGATGTTACATTTTGGTGCAGAGCATTTTGTCTTCTAGAAATGATAGCTTGCATACATTCAAATAATATGAATAATTTACCAAGGTTAGGGAAACCTTATACAGAAACAATAGTACAGCTTTTAAATTAAGAAAATATATTTAGAGATTAGTCCTATTCTTATTTTCAGATATATAGGCTTATAATTTTTAATACTGGAAGAAGCTTTGAATAAACATTTAGTGATAATATAATGTGTTTCAGTCACAGCTATATGCTTTCTTATCTTTCATTTCATCTTCCGAATCCCTGTGAAATTATTACCCCTCATTTCACAATGCAAATACAAATTCTCAACCTGATTAAATAACACACCTACAGTCATTTTGCTCTTAAGTGACAGTTCTGACGAGAGAAGTAAAAACAGGTAAAAATAGCAGCAACAAAAAACAATGATAATTACAAAACCTTCCAATTTTATACCTTGCAAAGAAGTATTTCTACAAAAGTGTAAAGAAATGTATATGCTCTTATATCTGTTCATTTCAATATCAAAGATGCCTGACTTCTGAATGGACCATTCTCTGAAAAGAATTCTAATGTTAAAGAAAATCAGAATATTAGAAAAGTAAAAGATATTAAAGAAGATTAGAATATTGGAAAAGTAAACCTTTTTCTTATTGCAACACACACATCATGTTTCGCCTTTAAGTTCACTCAAAAGGAAAATGCATTTTCATCAATTTCCTAGTAATAACACTTGAACCTTTAATTTTTTTCAAATGTGAAAACTGAGGCACTGAGAAGTTATATAATTTCCCATTGTCTCAAAGCTAATAATTTCAGAACCCTGAAAATATGGACATTTTGTTAGACTGACTTCAATGGTTAAGCTCTTTCCATATCGTTTCTCTGTCTCCCCTTGACATACCTAAGCTTGATAATCTTTGGCTTATCTCTAGACTATTTCATTTTCCATTCCGTATGGAAGTTGTTTTAAAATTATCTGCCAGGTTCATTTCCAATCACTGCCACACACCACACTTTCCCCTACATATCTCAGAAGAAAATCAAGTTTCCAATTTTATAGTGTAACTATTTTGTTTTATTGAAATATAGTTGATTTACAATATTACATTGGTTTCAGGTTTACAACATAGTGATACAGTATTTTTATAGATTATAGTCCATTTAAAGTTATTACAAAATAATGGCTATATTTCCCCGTGCTGTACAATATATCTTTGTTGCTTGTTTATTTATAGAGCAACTATTAATGATCTTTGTTTTACAGACTCACACATTTTTCTTCCTTGTCTCTTCTTTTAGGAAGTATTTATGCAATTTTCAGTAGTGTCAATTGTACAGTGCCTTGTGCTAGAGCATAGTATTTGTGCTCTAAATATGTTTCGGAATTTAAGGAATGAGGATCCAAAGAATATAATTTTCAGGTTACTATACTTTTTATAATACTTTTCATTCATACAAACTGATTTATTTATTTTTGTTTTCTTTTGCTTATTATCAAGTTGCCAAGATTTTCTTGTAACTCTGAGCAATAACAATACTTGATTATATTCTTTTGGGTGCTTTAGCTGTCATTCATTTATCCTTTCAAGAAATATTATTAATTGGGTATCTAATTTGCACCACTCAGTAAAAAACCTATGTGGGAGAGATTTATGCTTATATTCGTTCTTATATGTGTTTATATGAACAGAACAGATAGATTATAAGGAATTTTGAAAAAATATTGCCTATAGTTTTAGAAGTACTCACACCCCCACAGAAAACATCGTAATTAATATAGATCCAAGTGCTTTTTCTTTAACTTACCATAAAGGGGAAAATGTGGCATTAAAGCATGCTTTAATGTAATCCTCTTCCTTTTCCCCACTATCAGGGTCTGGTCTTTTGATTACTTAATACATGTCACTAGGACATTTAAAAACAATTTTATTCTGGGATTCATAGTAAATTGTTACAGTCTGCATCAGCATATTGGCTTTTCATAGTAGTTGTAAAAAACGAGGAGCTTGCTTATCTAACCAGATGCCAAGTTCATTTAAAAATAATCCATAATTTAAAATAATCTATAGCAATCATTTAAAAATAATCTATAGCAGTGCAATAATGTTTCAATTTAATATTTTTTTCAATTTTTACAGTTTTTCAACATATCAAATTAGGTGACATCTTTATTGTTCTTATTATTCAGAATTCATTTATTCATAGAGCAAATATTTATGGATTATGTACCTGGCTAGACATCATGCTACACACTGGAGAAATAAAGGTTATCAAAACATTCACATTCCCTGATTTCTGGAAAATTAAATCAAATTTATAAATATATTATCAAATATATATACATGTCAAATAAATATATAAAACTAGTACTCCCTAAGTTTGGAGACTTCAGAGAGGGAGAATGCCTATCAATGCTTTATCTTAGGATGAGTTGATCAATTGTATGTCTTCCCCTGTGCATAGTACATCTCCTTAGACTCTGTAAAAAGTAAATTGTAAGCCTCATGCAACAAAATTATTATTTATAAATTATATAGTTGTACAATTAATGGGCTTCTACTTTCAGTTAAATTTTAGCTCTGCACTTTTTTTTTTTTTTGTACCTTATTACATATAGTTTCTGGGAGCCTTCCATTCAGAATATGATATGAATAATAGCATCTTGTTATTGAGTCCAAGCTGGTACTGCTCACCTCAGGACAGGTCAATAAGTTGAGAGAGGAGGTGTTGGGACATGGAATGGTGACTTTATTTGGAAAGCAAGCAGACTGAGAAGATGGTGGACTGATGTTTCAAAGAACCATCCTACCAGAGTTAAAATTCAGGCTTCTTTTATACTAACGGGAGGGGGGTATGTGTATGTGTGACTGGTTGTCTCAGTCATTTCCATGCCAGCCAGATCCTGGAGAGGATGTGATAATCCTTTGTTCTTGCAATTGTCCACATATGTCTGGGCACAATGTTCCTATAAACCTTCAACAAGACAAAAGTTATTTTCTGTGCTGCAACTTTCTATCTCTATATTAAGGAAAGTATTATACTTTAAATGTCAATCCCGAGAGGCAGAACATTGAGAAAGGGCTATCTTGTATATTTCAGGCTATTTACTGATTGACGAGACAAAGGTGCAGAGGTAGCTTGACTAAGCACAGGCAACAGAGCACAAAGGTTGGAGCTAAAGGAATAGATCCAATATGGAGTCAGGTTTGTTCTTTCTGTTACAATCTCAGCGTTATATCTATTAATAAAAAATAGGGCTTCTCTGGTGGCGCGGTGGTTGCGCGTCCGCCTGCCGATGCAGGGGAACCGGGTTCGCGCCCC
>NC_041221.1:34007774-34058702 GCF_002837175.3 Physeter macrocephalus | reverse complement strand
CCCGGTCTGGGAGGATCCCACATGCCGCGGAGCGGCTGGGCCCGTGAGCCATGGCCGCTGGGCCTGCGCGTCCGGAGCCTGTGCTCCGCAGCGAGAGAGGCCACAGCAGAGGGAGGCCCGCATACCACAAAATAAATAAATAAATAAAATTTTAGAAGAATAAATGAAATAGCCAACTGTCTGATCTTTGTCTTTGTCCTTAAATCAAAATTTCAATAAGGTGGAAAAAAAGTAAACAAAGCAGTGAATTTTGACAAGAATATTCAGACAAGAAATTGCTCGGTTAGTCTATGAAGAGAGCATGATAGCTGATAGCATTGCAACTCTTTAGTCTTATACACCTATGCTGTGTGTTTCTTTACTTGTGTGTCAAGAAGATTGTCTGAGAAACTCTTTTATAGTGGAAATATTTTTTATTGAAAATATTATTTTGTTCAGTGACATTTTGAATTTTAGAGAGTTAGATAATGCACCTGTTTAGCTTAAGACAAAGTAATAAAGTTTTAGTTATGGAGTTGTAGACACTAGTATGCTGGGTATTTTGAAAGACTTAAAATCTTCTCCTCAATAACAAGAAATGATTCTCCTTGATCACTGATATATAATAAAAAGTACTTATACTCACTCTGCATAAAATTTTATAATGGATGAATTGGGAGAACTGTATCAATAATGACACCCAACGATGTCTGCATCCCTAGATACAATGTCCGGACATTGACTATGGTCGATACCATGTGATATGATTTCACCATTCGGGAGTTTGAAATATATAATGTGAGCTGTGGGTTGAAAAGTGCCTGCACGGTGGGACATGTCCTTTTTTCTTGTTGCTTTTTGAATCTGGCCACCATATGAAGATGCTTGGGTTGGTCCCCTGAAAACATTTGGCCAGTAACAAAATCACCAGTACTATAAGTAAGGTCATCATTACCATCCAGCCCAAGTTGAACCTCCTAGTGATTGTAGTTTCATGAGTGACCACAGGAGACCTGCTGAAGAACCACCCAACTAGGCCCAGGCCAAACTGATAACCCCAAATTGTGAGAAGATAAAATGTTGTTATAAGTCATTACATTTCAGAGGTTTGCTATGTAGCAATGTAATGTAAAAACTGATATTTAGAGTGACCTAGTCACAAGTCCAAGGTGGCTATTATGGGGTAAATGTAATAATAAATAGCATCTGCATAGTACTTTATGTATAACACGTCTTCACGGTAATTGTTTTATTTGGTCCCAAGGTCTTCTAAATTCTTATTGTACTTTTTTGTTCATTTGTTTCCTGCCACAATGTGGTTCTAAGTAACTAAGTACAGTGTATAACAAAGATATAAAAATAATTTAATGGACCACTCAGCAGAATAAAAAATATATGCTAAACGTCAATTAAAATAAATATATTTCCCCTTTTTGGCAATGATTTGAAAGTTGTGGAATAGTGTTTGTGTTTATTGTGGTAGTAAAAAACAATCTTCTGGATATTTTAATGTACACACTACATATATTTACAGATGTCAATACTAAGATATTTGATAAATTAATTCTTATTTATTGTGGTAAACTAAAAAAAAAATCCCCCCCCAAAGACATTCGTAGACTAATCTGTGGAACCCGTGAATGTCACCTTATTTGGAAAAAAAAGGTCTTGCAGATATGATTAAGTTAAGGATTTTGAGGTGGGGAGATTATTCTAGATTATCTGAGTGGGCCCTAAATGCAATGATATATATCTTTATGAAAGAGAGACAGTTGAAGATCTGAAAAACAGGAGGAGGCTGTGTGAAGACAGAGTAGAGTGAGAGTTGAAGGTGCCAGCCTTGAAGATTGGGATGATACAGCCACAAGCAAAGGAATTCCACCAGCAGCCAGAATTCGGAAGAGGAAAAAATCAAATTATCTGCTAAAGTCTCTGGATGGAGTGCCTACACCTTAATTTTGGCCAAGGGAAACTACTTTTGGACTTCTGGCCTCAAGAATTCTGAAGCATAAATTTCTGTTGTTTGAACACACCAAATCTGGTTAATATGTTTTAGCAGATATAGAAAACCAACAGAATTATGCTCTATTAAAGTAACAAATTGAAGTTGAAAATATCTTTAAAATTTACATTTTAAAACATTTCCAAAATGAATAAAACTAATGAATCATAAGGTAAATAAATAATAGCTTGTGAACACAAAAATGGTAATAACTTGGATTAATCACTATTGTTTTAGCACCTATAAGGAAAATGTATTTGATGTCTTAGTTTCCATTTCAATGCCTGATCAACAATAAACAATGAGTAAGGGACACATTCAGATTGGTGATCCCAGGGCCAAATCAATTACAACCACTGCATTATGACTATAGATTTTCAGTGGCATTTTCAGTGTGATGAGAAGCAAAAATAAAATAGAAAGTTTTCACTCGAGAATTGACATACTTCATTTACATGTGGAAACTTTATTCTGATTGGTGCCTAAGGAAAATATAAGAAAAGATTGGAATCAGGGAAAATGATCATGAGATTGTTACTGTAGACCAAGTAAGGAATGATGTTACACTTAATGGATACACCATAATTAGTATTCATTTCCAGTTGTTGAAAATTTGGGTGATTTCTAGTTGAGGGCTATTAATAAAGCTGTTATGAACATTATTTAAGAACCCATTGGTGTTCTTTTCATTTCTCTTGGGTTAATAACCAGAAATGGTAATAGTGAGTCATAAGGTTAGTGCATAGGAGAAGCTCCTAAACAAATATCCAAAGTATTATTTTATACTCCTCTTACTCTCCCTTCCTTCTTTTTCTTAGACTTCAATTACAAATTTAATAAGCAAAATATTTTTGTCCCACAGGTCACAGGAAGTCTGTTCCTTTTCAGTTTCAGCTTTTTTTCAATCTGTACATCAGTTTGGATGGTCACTTTTACTCTGACTTCAAGTTTATTGATCTTTAGTGTTTAAAGTTATTCAACATATAATCTATTGTGCCTAAAGTTTTCTTCAAGGCCTAATTCTTCTCTCAAGAAACTTCAGTAAATTTTAAAATTATACAGTGAATCACATTATTCACCGTGAATTTCATTTATTCCTTGTTTCATTTCTCTATCTAATTATTCTCTTTTTTATGTTTATAATTTTCAGTGAAACGTGTGCATGGTGAAGCGGTTAGCCTTAAATAGGATCCAGAGGGTTAATCCAGAAAACTTGAACATTTACACAGTAAACATATGTTTTCTTATAATCCTCTCTGTCTTTTCTTTATTTTGGGGGTGGGTAGTATATGATTTTATAACAACATGCATTCTAATAACAAACCTAATCTTCTACCATTTTATAATCTTTTGCCTTCCATTCCAATTCCAGTAACAGATTGTGTAGATATCTATGTTCTTAATATATCTGCCCCTTCATCTGCTTTCCATTGAACTGTTTTAGCACAGGCTCTCATTACATCTTGGCTAGATTATATATAATAAAATCTCAATGTATCATTGATTTCATATTACAGTAACAGAAAATATTGCTAAAACATATTGGCATTAAAACTATATATTAGTCTGCTCAGCATGCCATAACAAAATATCACAAACTGGGTGGCTTAAACAACAGAAATCTATTTACTCACAGTTCTGGAGGATAGAATCCAGCCAATTTAGTGTTTTGTGAGGGCTCTCTTCCTGGCTTGTACTTCTGGCTATGTCCTCACATACACTTTCCTCAGTGCCTGTGTTCAGAGAGAGAGAGAGAGAGAGAGAGAGAGAGAATGAGAGGGAGGAGGGCAAGCTCTCTGGCATGGCATCTTATAAGGAGCCTAATCCATCAGATGAGGGCCCCACCCTTAAGACCTCATTTAACCTTAATTACTTCATTAGAGTCCCATCTCCAAATACAGCCGCACTTGGCATTAGGGCTTCAATATACGAATTGTAGGGGGACACACACATCAATCCATATTGCATTATAACTAAAATTAAATTTGTAAAGCCATTAAAAAATATCAGTTTAAAGGTGAATCTTAAATAGTAACTTTCAATATTGGCTGTACACATGAAAAGCAAAAAGTAAAGTTTCTTCCAATATGTTCTATGACATTTCTTTACTTTTTTCTTCATTGATTGGTGGCGGAGCAAATCATCTCTTCCAATAGATTTAGGATAAAATAGTCTATTTTATTTTGCAAATCCACCTATTAAACAGACAAAGATACAAAGACACATAATATATTAGAAATTGTGTGTGTGTGTATATATATATGTGTGTGTGTGTATATATATATATACACACACACACACATATATATATGGTAGCAAATATGTAAAATCTGTGTCTATATATCATTAGAGGCCAACAAACTGATTAGACATTAACTTTCCAATAACATTGAGAGAGGTAGAAATTAAATTATCTTTCTATGTTTACAAAGTAAAGCCTTGTAAATTGACTTTAACGATCAGAATTATTTCCACATGTTTCTTGTTACTTGAGCTCTGTGATAGATTATTACTAACTGAATGTGATGGACTCCATCTGAGTCACCCACCTAATTTATCACTGCCTAAAAATTCAAGGACAAGACAGATGAAAATGTAGGGGATATGGCAATTAAACATGTACTTATCTAGGTCTTATTTTAGTTCAAAAGGGAAGTTTTTATAAAGCAGAATTATATGTGGTATATAACAATTTTTCAATAAATAGTTATGAAATAGAGAAAGAAAAATATTAAGTAACTTAGAATAATATCTTATGGAGTATATTAAATTCTAACCATTAGTTTAAGAAACTATGAAACTAGAAAAATGTACTGAGATGATAATAATAATATTGGTTTTTACTGAAAATTTTCAAGAAATTTATATGTTAACTTCTGTATAATGAATTAGGATAACATAGAGTAGCTTAAGAGTTAAAATAATCACAGTTAATCACAATAATTTATCAAAGAAGTAATATATTTCACAGGTAATTTTGCATCTTTCAAATTACATTTCCATTTAGATAATTTGTGATAATTATAAATCACATACTATATAAGTAGATAATTTGATTTTCAAAAAATGGTAATAATGTGATTTTACTTGAGTAGGAGTTTTGACCCCAAATACATGCATTATTTGAATTACCTGTAATATATAATTATATATATATTATAATAATGCAATGATTTATATATATATAATGTAACTGCTAAAGAATGCAACTGATGCTGAGTAAAAGTCATTTTGCACAAAATAATCTGATTACTTAACATTCATTTATTCTCTTTAAAATACTGATGAATTATTTAGCTTAGAGCATTGTATAAATTTTAACATCTTACAAACAAATAATACTACATTAATATAACATGCTTTTAATTTTGATCATTATTTGCAGATAACTGATTATATTTTTCTCTTTATTCACAATCAACTTATTTAAAAGTAAGTCAGGAGTAAAATGTCTAATCAAAGACCAGTACATCTGGAGAAATGGTAGGGATTTACTAGGTAATAATTAAAGACTGAAGTTTTCATTAAAGTTCTAAATTTTGTTTAAGCAACTACATAACAAAATAGTCAAACATAAATACCTATTATAATTATCTAAATTAAAACTGAAACCCAAAATGAGTAGGTACATTACAAAGGAAATGTATCATGTAGATATTTATTTGATAGGCCACCTTTTTATGTGTGATAGAAATGTTATATGTTTAAATCTTTTCTCTTTTTTTATCCACTACATCAATTTGGTTGTAAAGAACTGTTTCTTGTCATACATGTCTTTCTGCCCATCAAAATCGATTTGAAAAAATCGTTTAAAAAACGATTAAAAAAATGACAAAAATATTTTCATTTTCAGTTGCTATTAAATGCTGAATATATTTCCTTGTATCATTTTTTACTTCACTTATGTATAGATGCACACATGTACATCTGTTCTTGCTGTTGATAATATAGAAGTAATCTCACATTCAGAATTACTATTTAAAGAGGAATGACTATTTTCTTCATATTATATATAAATTTACTTACATAATATTTTCAAAAAAATGTTTAATGTTGAAGAGTTTATATGTTGGTTTTCTTGCCTCATATCTATTTCCTCTTTTCAAGAATTTGCTGAGCTTAGCTTGTAAACCACTCTGTCCACACTCTTTGCTCACTGGTTCAGGTGTTGCTGACATTATCCCATTTCAGTGATGGCCATACCTTCCAGCTGTGCCCAGCTGGGGAGATCACACTCCCATGGAGATTGGTTGTAGAGTGGGAACAAAACTAAAGCCATGAACAAAGCTATTCTAAGACTTTTGTTAGAATTTTTCAAAAAAAATTTTACTCTTGGGTTTTATGTATTGTAAACTTGGAAGCAGTCCTGTGGTCATAATAAAGCATAGATCTACCCACAGAACCAACAAAGAAAGCCAAGCAGAGAGATGGGAAAGCACAGTTGAATTTTGATGACATTTTTTGAGTTTCTAGATTTATCAGAAGCCAGTAATAGCTTTGGATTATTTACTTTCTTAAGAGCCTATGAATTTCTGATTTCTCTAAAAAGAGTATAAATTGTGTTTTTAGGACTTTTCTATGGATGAAGAAATTTTAGATTAGACAAGGTAAATGATTTGTCCTTGGTCAAACAGGGAGATACAGAGGTTAAATCAAACTTCCTGTGCCTCTTTAGAGCTTTCTCAGTTCATGATTATATTTGTTTTAGCTGCATTAAAAGATGCATACATATGTGAGTGTTGAAAGGGATTCTGTCAACTCTACAGTAAACTACTGATACAATCATAAAGTTGTTTTATGAAATCTAGTATTATTTGTTTCATTTTCTCTTGTTAATTGGTTAATTTGAAATGTCATGTGATTTGGAATAGAGTTACATGGAATCTAAATTTCATTTTACTATAGTTACTAATATAATACAAAATGAAAAATTTTTTAATCCTTTGAAATTGTTCAAAATTTTAACCAATTTAGAGAAAGAGAGAGAGAGAAAGTGTTCTTGGTACTGATGATAGCTGTTGTTACATAAGCCTGTCACCTTGAGGTAAATCAGCTAAAATTTTTAGATTTCCATATATATATGTAAAATAAAAGAGACTGATCAGATTACCTATAATAGAATTTTCAGTTTTACTAAGTTTAGTATTAAAACCAACATGTTATTAACAACATGTGTAATTTTATTATTTTTAATTTTATTTTCTTAATTTGTTTAACAACATGTATACCTTTGCAACAAACTATTAGCCTATATCAGAGCTCTCAAAAACTGAACATATTTTATTTGGTCTATGATATAGGGCTTTAATAAGTCTTTGCCAACATTTAACAATTTGGAGAATTCACATAGAATTTGGAATTCTGTACTGCATAACAAAACAAATAATAATATATAAAAACACGGAAGATCTGGCCACACTGGCCAGTCTGACCATATGTGAGTCACTGAAGCTACACAGCAGATACACCATTTAGTTAGGGCCTGCTCTGAGCCACAGTTTTCACAGACTCATATTTTTTGAACATGCTGATTATTAATAGGGTGTGAATAGTGGTCTTTGTCTAGCTTGAATATTTCACTAATTTATTTTATTCCCCAGACCCTGGGACATTTGGACTTGTGATCCCTCAGAAATGCATTGATGAATATGAATAGTGTTCTTCATGAATACAAGAGTCAGGCACTTGGTTGCAAAATTATAGTCCAAGAGCTAGAGTTTGATCAACTTTCACCGTTAAAACTATGTGTTTAATAGTATACATTGTGGCTACAGTGGTCTAATTATGTGATAGAAATAAATGGCACTGGTGCAAAGCTTTTTACAGTTTGGAAAATTAGACATATTTGACAATAAATGATGTGAACAGAAAAATTCACAGGGGGAGATTGTGGCAGTGTATTTTATTGATATAAACTGTAGGGAAATAACAACAACAAAAGAGACCTGCTGTGGTATAGAAAATGGATATTAAGCAGAACACTAAATTATATGTACAATTTGATTACAACTGTGTTTAAAGTACATACACTAGGACTGCAGCAAAAACATAAATGAGAGGATTGAATTTGGATGATTTCATTTCTTGTTTTAAAATTTCATTTAATGTTTTCTATATTTATTTTATAATAAAAGTCATCAAGATAAAAGAGTAAAGCAAGTAATTTATTTGAGAACAGCCATCTTTATATTTTTGAAGTAACATCACAATAAATTTAATTTATTCAACAGATATTTATTATAGAGCTACTACGTCAAACACTTAACTAAACATCCATTATTTCAAGATAAATACAACATATTTTCAAGTGTCTTGTGTTTCAGAACAGTATTTTCCAAAGTTTTAAAATCATGAATTACATAGTAAAATTTTATTTTTCTGTTTTATAAATAAAAATAAATAGTATACATCAATTTATAAATTATAAACTTGCAGTTAATTTATATATGAAATATTAGTAAATATTAGTAAAACTTAATTCTTTCTTTCCTTACAAGTAAAACAACATATTAATAGAAGAACTAATAGTTTTTTATTCATAGACCATTGCTCTAGAATCCAGAGGACCTACCATGGAAAAGTACATACAAAGCTTAGATTCCAGCTGGGAAAGACAAGTATACAAGTGAGGAATTATAAGAAAAATATTGAGATTCCATGGTATAATATGAAGTTGAAATCACTTATGTGGTTGTATTTGATGAGGTAAATAAATAAGACAGTTTTTTTTCATTAGAACTCATAATCA
The DNA here is from genome assembly GCF_002837175.3 of Physeter macrocephalus. Lineage (NCBI taxonomy): Eukaryota > Metazoa > Chordata > Mammalia > Artiodactyla > Physeteridae > Physeter > Physeter macrocephalus. The sequence goes on along the minus strand of NC_041221.1, from coordinate 34,049,973 downwards.
TTTGAAAGACAGTTTCAGGAGATAAGTTATCATGCTATTAAATACTATCAGTGTTGTGAGGTGCATTCTGAAGATTTTTCAGCAATAATTCCAAAGAAGTTTAGATAAATAAACTTTGTTAATAATTCTATACATCCAAGTTCACAAGTAAGCATGAGGACACGGGAGGGGGGTAAGGGGAAGCTGGGATGAAGTGAGAGAGTAGCACTGACAGATATACACTACCAAATGTAAAATAGATAGCTAGTGGGAAGCAGCTGTATAGCACAGCGAGATCAGCTCGGTGCTTTGTGACCACCTGGAGGGGTGGGATAAGGAGGGTGGGAGGGAGATGCAAGAGGGACAGGATATGGGGATATATGTATACATATAGCTGATTCACTTTGTTATACAGCAGAAACTAACACAACATTGTTAAGTAATTATACTCCAATGAAGATGTTAAAAAAATTGTAAAAAAAAAAAAAAAGAAAAAAAAAGAGAAGCCAGAATTTGCAAGACACAAGGGAGGAACCGAGGACTGATTTCTTCTCTAGTGAAAGAGAATGGATTGGAAGTTCCTGAGAAAGGAAATACGTAAACTGAAAGAAAGAAGGAAGGTTTAAAGTACAACTTTGGGAAAAAAGCAAACTCTGAGATATTAAAAAGTTTAAGAATGATTGAATGTGAGGAAGTATGCAAATGAAATATCCTCCAAAGGCATAAATTGTGTGGCTGACCTTCTTTTTCCTTTACGGTTCAAGAGGATTTTTAAATTAGATATCATCTTGATTCCTAGTCCTCATATGTCATAATATTTGGAAAATTTAACCTTTCGACAGTGATCTATTTAAGCCTCCATTAGATATGTGATCAGCCTGTTTATGCGTGTCAAGGTGACACTGAGGACAGGTCCAGAGCTTGCTTACTCATCAGGGAATGCCAGCCAAGTAGGCCTGAAGAAGAAACAAGACTAGCCCCGAGTAACCTTTGAGTCAGAGAGATCAGGAAAAAACTTCTCCAAAACAATGACCAACGGCTTATTTACACATTTAATATTCTAAAAATAATATAATTCATGATATTATGAATGCTAAGAAGAGAAGCACAACAACAAAATAAATGCCTATTTAATGCATAACTAATCTACATATACAACACATCATTTGTAATAGTAACTTCTAAAGAAACTCTTGATGTAAGGAACATTTTGAAAGTAAAGATTATACTTTAGTGGTTGAAGCCTGATTTCTACTACAAAGAGAGTAAAAGTCAAGAGTATTTTTTTCATTGTAGGAAGTGCAGGACTATAATAATTTGAGGGATTAATTCAGTCTACCTTAGATAGCTTCAACTTTCCTAATGACCTCTGTCTTGTCATCGCCATGCAATTACTAAAATGAGAAATCCCCACTTTAGAAAATATAATTAAAATATTTATTAAAACCTTTCATGGCCAAAGCATGGTTCTATAGTTGGCACACTTTGAAAATTATATAATATAGTTCCTACCTTCAATTGAGTTAGTAAAATATTTAATCCACCATCATTTCCTGTGGCAAAGGACACAAAAGAAAAGATTAAATTGAACTCTGAGAGATGGGAAATCCTGGCAGTCCATGACCCTTCTTCACTGGCATCTAAAAATATGGTTGCCATTTAAGGATGGGAAAGAATGGTGCCATTTAAGGATGGGCAAAGCTCTATGTTGTGTTGAGTTTTCAAAATTGTCTAAAGCTCTTTTATTTTATTTTAATGTTCAGGGCTTTTACTTTTATTATAAGTACGTTGGAGAAGATTTAAATGTGTGAGAATTTTTTAAATGATAATATTCCTAAGGTTTCTTACAAATTATGTTATATCTGTGTTAGTTCCAATTTAGAAATAAACATTGCTTATCATTTCCATAATTACTAAAACATTTTTAATGAATAGAGGTATTAAATTTCAGTTGGGAAGAGACAGGATCTTATAATAAAACAATTTTTATAGCAAGGGCACAATTATCTCTACACTAAGGGGAAGAAAAACCTATTAACAAAAATCTGAAAGTTAGTGATAAATACCAGAGCATGGATAAGTTTTGCAACAGTCTGACCATAATCTTTGTTGAGTTCAAAAGTGTTTACAGTTTAGTTTTCTTATCTGCGTATAGGACAAACTTACAATGCAAGACCTGAATAAACAAAGTACTTATTTATATAAATGTATACTATAATTAATGTATTATGTAATCAATTATATATACTGAATAATATATAATTTACATATACTATCTAATATACTAATATTAATACTAAGCAAAGTACTAATTAATAGTTTTTCTTTAATTAGAGCTGAGTCTTCTCAAAGGGATACTCGTATTTCTGATTTATACATTTTTTTCTCAAAGAGAGAATTCATTTCTCTGTTGTTGCCATCACTGTCATCATTGCAAATTAGCTCATATCTTACTAATTAAGACTTGTTGGGTAAAAGGATGAAACAACAGAGAAGAAAGGGCTAGAAAGAATTACAGAGTGATCTAAGTTCTCTCTTGAGAAAGCAGCAAATAGCACAAGATAAGAAGGAGAGGAGAAATAATCACACTGTTTACAACTTTACTGTGATATGACCCTTCAGACTATTTCCCCCACTTTCACACAAGTCACTGATTTCTTTTCTACATGCTGGGTTGGTGATAGTTAAAATTCCTAGGGAAAGGCCTAGAAAAAGCAAAGTTTTCATGACAGATCTGGTACACTTTCAATCAGTTTGAGGAGGGCTGAGATGCCTCAGGTTATTATGACGAAGAGTAAGAATGACTGAGTTTGGAAATATCTCATGGATCTGCATCATCTAGAGAAATCAGATTCTTTTCTTCCTTGCGCCATGTTTACCACACTGTGTGTAATTTATCAAAATTTATTATTTGTTTCCCTTACTCTGTAGGAACAGAACCCAACTGCTAGCATGTTTAATATAATACATGTTTAATATATTTTAGATGTAATTTTTCTGTTTTTATCTCCTCCTGATATTATATTCTTATTTGTTTTATTTGTTAAACATTGATTTTTAGTAAATTTTCTTAAGCCTTTTAGTCAAAAACTATAATCAATGAAAATAAATCTCGGATTATTTTATAAAAAGTATGTTTAAGAGAATTTAATTATTTTCTGAAATTGAAGAAATTTTAGTAGTCTGTCAAAATATTTTAAATTACTAGTGAATAATTTGAAAAGATACATGTACCCAATGTTGCCAAGATATGGAGGCAATATATTTGTTCATCAGCAGATGAATGGATAAAGAAGACATGGTACATATATATACACACAATGTAATACTACTTTGCCATGAAAAAGAATGAAATTTTGCCATTTGCAGCAACATGAATGGACTTGGAGCACATTATGCTAAGTGAAATAAGTCAGAGAAAGACAAATACTGTATCATACCACTTCATGTGGAATCTAAAAAATACAACAAACAAGTAAATATAACATAAAAGAAGCAGACTCACAGATACTGAGAACAAACTAGTGGTTACGGGTGGGGATGGGGGAAACGGGGAGGAGCAATATGGTGGTTGGGGAGTGGGAGGTACAAACTATTGGGTGTAATATAGGCTCAAGGATGTATTGTGTAATAAGGGGAATATTTTGTAATAACTAAATGGAAAGTAAGCTTTAAAAATTTTATAAATTTTTTTAAATTGTAAAAAAAGTCATGCAACCAGGATTTGAAAAAGAAAATAACTAGAGAAAATGAAGTTATCAACTTGAAATCTAGTAAAAAATATTTAATATTTGAACAGATGATGGCCCCGGATTGGAAAATTTCAGCCTAGGTGTTGTTAAAACATCAGATATGATTGTTTTACTCTAACGTTTATTTAGCGATGAGTCCGTTATAATATAGGCTCAAGGATGTATTGTGCAATAAGGGGAATATTTTGTAATAACTAAATGAAAAGTAACCTTTAAAAATTTTATAAAACTTTTTTAAATTGTCCTATATCATTATCATATAGGACTCTTAGGATAACATATAAGCACGTCCTCAATCTCCCCTCCACCATGTCAGAATATAGAAATTAACCTTTCAATTTAATCCCTTCAGAAGATGTGCATTTCCAAAATTACTATAATTTAAAAACAAAATCAATATTAGGTGGACAAAGAGATTGCTATACTTTTTTGAAGAACATGCAGTTTTTTTTTTAAAAAAAAGTGACACAATGCATTTCCGATACTCAATCCAAAAGTATACTCCAAAAATTCAATACAAAAATAAAAAAATATAATAAAAACCCATAAACTCACATTCCAGAAAACAAGTTAGTCTCAGTTTTATACCAACATGTGGACAACCTTGAGAAAAAGCAAAAACTGAAATGATTTTGTCACATGAAATTGTGTGTTTTATTTTATTCATTAAGCACTATTTATCTCTTTTGCCCAAGGAAGGCCTTGCTAGATTTCAGATGCTGGGTTCTCTCTAGAGACAACATATGCCACAAACCTTGAATGATATCCAGATTTTAAAAAAATTTTTATATTTACTATAATTGAAGATGACCTTTAAGTTAATGAAGATATAATTTCTTCAGCCTCTATGCTTCACAACACCCAAGGCAGATGACCCTATTGTTCAATAATAGGAGCATCTATACCTTTTTTCTGGGAATGAAGTCTTAATTGCTTTTATATCATAGCACATAGATAGACTAACAAAATATCTATATAACATGAAGTTTAATGAGGGAAGACTAATACTTGAGGACTATATAATGTTCTAAATTATTTTGAATACAGTGTAACCAAATTAACTGATATAAGTTACTAGACACAGAAATGTAGTCAATGAGTCCACTCTCCACTTGTATGGCGAAAGAAAAAAGTTAAATGAGGAAATCAAATTTCACCTTAGCAGATGCAAATCCATTTATTTATATTTTCAATGGATTTTTAATTTATTTTAAATTCAACTGGAGGCAAATTGGTGATTGATTTTCTGTCAGGAATTGAGAACGCAGTTTCTGGAAAAATAAATGCATCCTCCATTAGTAAGAGCAATCCAAATCCATTCATCATTTTTTTCTTAATTGAATTATAGTTGGTCTACAATGTTGTGTTAGTTTCAGGTGTACAGCAAAATGATTCAGCCATATATGTGTATATATATGTATGTGTATATATATATATATATATAATATATACAATATATGGTATATATTATATATATACCATCCCCACTGGTAATCTCTCAAAAAGTATATATTCTTTTTCAGATTCTATCTTATCCTGAATGACGTTTATATCTTTATCTCCAAATATTAAGATGTCACATAAAAATACTTCCATTTAATAGCTACTGAGGAAATAATATTTAGAATTTGTCTAAATAGGAACCAATAGTATTTTGTCTTTTCTATAGATAAGTATTTCTATAGAAAGAGTGTCTTCCATGTTCCATTCCAGATCTACCCTGTTACTGTGCCTACCTTAGTCACTGACCTGGGACAATTTGCAGAGATTATAATAATAAACTGTGTTCTTTGGCTTCTGGTTGGTGTTGGCCAATGAGGCGCCCCAGAGAGAAGTCAAAAAAAGGAGAAGAGAAGGTACTTGTAGTCCTGGTTCTTTCTAGGTGAGGTGACCCCAAGATAACCATGTTCCTTCCCTAGATCATCTCTGCTCCTCTCAGTAAATATGACTTTACAGGACTTTTTCTCCTTCCCAGTTCTGATAATCTCTCCCAGCCCTTGACTTTTTGAGCCTAGGGATACTGATTGATAGATACTGTTGCTAGGTCTGGGATCCCACAGTATCATCCCTTAGGGTCCTCCTACAGTCAAACTTAATAAGTAAGTAAGTAGGCAGTCCCTTTGGAAATACACCTTTCACATTTTATTTATTTATTATTATTTTTAAAATCACAGTGTGTCACCTGTTCCAGTGTGTGTCATCAACACTGGAATGTTGATACATTAAAAAACATCTGATTTTTTTAGTTATAATATTTTACTTGAAGTTTTAAAATCAAAACAAAGGAAGCATCACTGCCAATTTCTCTATTGTTAAGAATCTTCCACAGATGAAAGTGTCAAGTGGGAAGGGAAGTAATTAAACACATGGTGCCTATAGTATCCCAACATCAGGAAGATCAGGAAGTCTTGGATGAAGAGCCAATCAGAAGGCCATACACAGAGGGTGGTTTCTGAGAATGACTGGGGTAAAACATCCTAACAAAACTAGATAAAGTAGGACAATCTAGAAGATCAAATATGTGCATAAGCTCTTACAGGAGAACAGAGTAAGAACCTGGAAAACAAAGTATAAACCTCAAAACCAATGATATGAAAAGAAGATAAGAGTGAAATCCATAGACAAGTGTAAGAATTAGGCAAAGCTGTCATCAGTTTAGACACAGTTGGAACTTGAATAAACACTCATTTTTTCTAGGGCTGACTTTATGCCTTATTTTTTTAATTAATCATTCATACATTCATTTATTCATTTACTTATCCAACCATTCATCAAATATTTATTGGTTGATATTATTTACCAGGTAGTAAACCTAACTATGAGAATGCAATGGTAAAGAAAAAACTGACATGGCTCACCAATCTATTAGTGAGGGATAAGGAAGAAATATCATGGGCACACAGACACAAAGGAAGGTCAGATAACCCAATCTTCAATAAATCAGGGAGCTAACCCAAAGACAAGGATTTATTTGAGGGGTGGTTCCAATATACAGTATAATGCTAATTTATAGTGAAAACTGAAGGTGAAACACTTCCAAAATATTAATATATTCAAGGAAAGAGTTAACATATCTCATGTGTTTCAGTCAGTTCTTCATTTACTCTAAAGCCATTGATGATCCTTGGAGTAACTCAGAACTAAACAACTGGAATGTTGACAAAGTTACCTGGCAATGGTGCTATTCTATGCTCCTAAGATAGTGGGTCAAGGTGAACTAAGTTTGTCAGCATGTTTACAGCAAGCATGAAAGCTCACAGTTGGGCTTCCCTGGTGGTTGAGAGTCTGCCTGCCAGTCCAGAGGACACGGGTTCGAGCCCTGGTTCGGGAAGATTCCACATGCCACGGAGCAACTAGGCCCGTGAGCCACAACTACTGAGCCTGCGCGTCTGGAGCCTGTGCTCCGCAACGAGAGGCCGCGATAGTGAGAGGCCCGCGCACCGCGATGAAGAGTGGCCCCCGCTTGCCGCAACTGGAGAAAGCCCTCGCACAGAAACGAAGACCCAACACAGCCAAAAATAAATAAAATAAATAAAGAATTAGAAAGCTCACAGTGCCTGGTGACTAGTTTGGGGTCCACAAAATAGCTGGTTACGTGGCAGGTGTGACCAGCTCCCTTTACAAGTTTTGGATTCCAAAACTCAAATAGCCTTTCCCTGGCAGGTTCTTCTCACACATGTCCCTGTGCTTTGGAACTAAAGAGGAAGCTATATCATTGCAATTACTGTAGAGTGAGGACCTAAAGCCTATATTATGCATACATATGGCCATAGGCTATGTATACGTTTTAACTGCAGTTCTTATATTGTAAATTTCATTGTGATACATCTTGTCTATTAGTATAGGTTTATGTTGAGGTATCTTAGTCCTAGCATATTATCAAACTGGTAGATGCTTATGGAATCACCAAGAAAATTTGTAATAATTTAATCATAACACATAATTTTAAAAATTAATGTTTAATGCAACTGGCAATTCAGAAGTGTCACTAAAATTGTTAGTAAAAATATTTGGACTGGTAGATGCTGAATAGAAGGTAAATGAAAAGTAGAATAGTAGACTATAAAAATTCAATCTTTGTCTTTCCTACTCAGGCAGCGATAACAAAAAACAGAGAAATATATTTTAAATATATATCCAAAAGTAATTATGACTTATCTTTTATATAGCATACAAATACAGAAAAGAGTTTACATAGTTATTTTGAACTAGAGTAAGAAATCAAATCCAAGATAATTTTTATAACACAAATAAGTATCCTTAGTTTAAAAAAAAATACATCCAGCTAGAGTTGAGTCTCTGTAAAGCTATGTCTGTATCATCACTATAATAACTGAAATAAATTAATTCATTTTAAACAACAAACTGCAATTATCCATGTGATTTATTTGTAAAACGATTCTAAATGATACTATGAAGCAAATTGAAGTAAATTTAATTTGAAAAATGGTATGTTTTAAGACCATATGAATATCAGTGATATTATTCTTGAGAAACATGGTCATGTTACTACAAAGATCAAGAATTTATAAGTATACAAAACTCTGATTATTTTGGGTGTGCTTCTCAGTGTTCCTTTCATTGTCACACTTCTTTGGGACTTGGGAAAATGCATGGTTAAACTTCAGAGTGAATTCCAACCAGGGACATATTGAAGTTTCAGATTAACTTTGAATATATTATATTACATATATATATTTTATATATATTCTGTTTCAAATTTCAGAAAGAGTGAATTAACTAAATCCTACCCTGTATACATTCCCACTTAGCTTCGATGCAAGAATAGCTTATTCATCTTTTTTCTTAGAAGATGGACATGCACATGCACACACATATACACAAACAAATCCAAATATAGTATTTCACAACAGTATATTAGCCTAAATTTCATTTTAAAATTATTTACTTGAATTCCTCGTGAGTGAAATGATTACAAGCTTTCTTTAACTCTGCCCCATCATCATTTTCTAGTGGGATAATTTTCATCCAGCCAAGAATCATTTTTTAGCTTTTCCAGTTTTATAATAGAATTTTAATCTTAATATTTATTTTTCTGCTGTTTAAAACAGATATTTCTGCACTCAACAAACAATACACAATAACAGCATAACAGGCGCCAGCTGACCAGAGCGTAAAATCATGAACCGTTACATACCCAGCCCGTAGAGAGAACAATTTAGAATTCTCATTAAGCTCCCTTAAATAACATCAACAACAACAAATAAACCCTGTACCAGGTTTTAAAATGAGTCAGGATGGCTGCTGCCTTTATTTCAGAGAAGAGAAAGAAAATTTTACATCTGCAATTAAATTATCGTTCTACTTTTCTTGTAAATTATCAGATATTGAGACTTTCTCTAAAATTTTAATGACATACTGCAATATATTACTGTCTATACTTCATTGAATTGCACATTAAAACAAGTGAAAATGTTCTGCAAGATATATCTCAATAAAATTGTGGAAAAAAAGCCTGCCTCATTAGCTCAGTTCACAATATACTGCATATCTACAATGAACAGAGAGTATCTATGATGCTAAAACTGTTGCTTCCAATCCAGTTACTAGTGTGGATTCATCAGTGATACGTAACTCGAATTCTAATAAGACATGAAAAGTTGCTGAAGTGATTTTCACATCCTATTCATGAGATACAGTACTTTAAATTTTATCCTGAAATTATACAGGACTAATAGGTGACAATAACTTTGAGCATATTAATCTTATCTGAAATGAGTTGGTTTTATTAGAAACTTCCAGGTGAAGCTTGTCACTAAATTTGAAATAAGATTGTTGGTGAGGACACTGCATAATTCCTAAACACTCTTTACTTCAGGTGGGATTATGAGAACTTCCAGGAGTTCACACTCAGAAGAAGATTTGCTTTGTGTAAGATTTGCTATGCTCCTTTCTTTCTACCAGTACATATTATGCGGCTTGCCGAGGAAGGAGATGTTGTAAAAAGGGAGATACTTGAAACTGAGATTGCCCTGGCATTGTTGTGATTGGTAATGAGTGAGTCTAGAATTAGTATGAGTGAGTATCTGAGGCACAGTGGAGAATAAGATCAAGAGGATGGGGAAGAAAGGGAAAATTGTGTGAAAGCAACAATGAGGAGGAAAAGAGCACGTTTCCCATCTCTTGGCACAGGTATATGAAGAGTGTGAGATCAAAGCACAGCTACGTGTCAAGAGGGCAGTGGAGGTAGCATATTTCTTAAAGAAGATCAGGGTTTTACTAGAAATTGATGAGACGGTTAATAGCATGAAATGAAGACATCGAGATAGAGCGGGTTTTACAGATGAATAACAATGAATTCAAGAAGGTACAGTCTCAGTAATTGGTGAATGTGGGGTCTGGGGTTAGAAGGAAGAAGGTGCCAGAAGGTATGGCGATTAGAGTACCAAGGACATGGGGCAACTCAAAGTTGAACCCTCACCCTTGCTCCAGCCAAAAGATTTCTTCTCTGTAACTAATATGCCAGTTCTTAAATCTAATACTAAGTACATTGCCTTTCTACCTTTTTCAAAAGTTCATCTTGAACTCGAGAGCCAAGGCACCAATTTATGTATTTATTTATTTATTTTTGGCTGTGTTGGGTCTTCGTTGCTGCGCGCGGGCTTTCTCTAGTTGCGGCGAGCAGGGGCTACTCTTCGTGGCGGTGCGCGGGCTTCTCATTGTGGTGGCTTCTCTTGTTGCGGAGCATGGGCTCTGGGCTCACGGACCTCAGTAGTTGTGGCACACGTGCTCAGTAGTTGTGGTTCGCGGGCTCTAGAGCGCAGGCTCAGTAGTTGTGGCGCACAGGCTTAGCTGCTCCATGGCATCTTCCCGGACCAGGGCTCGAACCCGTGTCCTCTGCATTGGCAGGGGGATTCTTAACCACTGAGCCACCAGGGAAGTCCAGCACTAATTTATTTTGTTCATGTGTTCTTTAACAGTCTTTTTATGTACAGCTTTGATGGCATATTTATATGGACTAATGTCATTCGTTTAAAACTTGAGTACATTTAAGCAGTCATCTCCCTAAGGGAGCTCATAAATATTTCTCTAAATTATTAAGACTTCTGTAATTCTATTAGATGTTATTCCCATTTAAAATTTCCCATCCCATTCATGGAGAGAGAGAAACCAGCCGTCTTACTGATGGCTTCTTCCCAACTATGTTTTCCATTCATCTGTGGTCTCATCAAGGATTCCTAAATTTGAAGTCGACTGTTTTATCTACTTCCACCTCTCTGATTCTCAAATGGCAGAATGAAGTGGGAAGCTACTTACTGGGACCTCTGGATTTTGCTGTTATTTATCAGCTCAGAGCATGTAGGGAGAACGTGATTTCATTTCATTTCCTATCTAGTCTAGACAACAATGGGCTAAGGTCTGGCAGAGGATAAAGTTTGCTACAAGCAGATCATCAAACAAATGATGTCTAAATACTCCACTGTTAGAAAATTTACCAGCTTTTCAAAGGTCCACAGCCTTCCTTGGAACTTCCAGGATTTATGACAGGGTATCAGAGGTATTTGTAAACTCAGTACTCACAGACCTCTGATGTCAAATTCTAACAGGTTTTCAAGTGCCAGATTGCCATTGCCTTCATCTGCCATTGTCCAGTTTCTTCGGTATATATAAATTTTTTGAGAATAATTATGAATTTCCTTTCTCTCTTAATTTCCTTTTAACTTACATAGTTTAATTTGTGCCTGGTTCCCTTTCCTTCATTATCTTTATCTTCAGCAATTTTCTCTTCAAGCAAACATCACAAATCTTTCCATAATATACATTTGCTCAGTTTCCTAGACAGACATTTGTATAACATTTCCTAGTATTCTCAGTCCAAAACGTGTTCACTCTGTTTTCTGAAATATGCTCTATCTCCCTCACAAAAATCTTGTCTGCTACCTGGAAGTGTATAGCCTGGGCCACCTCCCTTGCCTCCTTTTCTGGTTCCAATGTCTCTTCCTTGGGTATTGTTAGTGCTTGAGCAGCCTGGGACAAGCCACAGACTGCCCCTCTCCAAAAACAATTCAGAGAGCTTCAAGAATTAATGTTAGATAATTCAGTTATACAAACTACCCTCTGTGGGTTCCTTCCAACAATATACTGTACAAGAAATTTACTGAAAGGATCAGTGTAATAAAATTACCCCCCAAAAAAGCACAGTCCCAACTTTCTAGTTGGATCAACTCTTCCTGATACATATGTTTTTCCTACTGGCTGCAGAGCTGTGATTCCAACTGTCTCAGCACACCTGTCTTCTTGAGTGAGTAATAATCTAAGCACCATTACTGCTTATACTCTATTTACATCCTCAGCACCACTCCCTCTAGAGTTGGCTGACTTAGAGGAACCCCTCACTTTGTTCCACAAAGGGCTTTAATTTCAGTATAACTTGCTACAGTGCCGAGGTTCAATATTCCCAGATATTAAGGCACTTCTCCCAAAATTCCTTGATAATGTCATAGTATCTAAGAAGATATTTAGTTATTGAAATATCAGAAATTTTACTATATGTGAGATTGAGTATAAATATGTATCCAGAGGAGATTACAACGTTTGTTCTATTTCCATTATGTCGTACAGCTTTTTCACCTCAGATAGTACTCTGGCTTCCTCCTCTTTTTTTAGTCCTTTTTCCACCTCTCTTCTCCCATGATCCTCCAGGTTCCTTTTCTCCTCCTGACTCCACCCACTCCTTTCTGCTCTCTCACCTTCTGTCTCATTTCTGTCCTATGTCTCAGCCCTATCCTGGATGAGGAAAGTAAGAATTTCCTCTACTGTGGGTCCCACAAGTCAGCTTGTATTCCTTTAGATTCTTAAGATAAAATAATCTAAATGAAAAACAAAACTTTGTCAAGTTTATATTGGCCATGTCTCAAGTCTCCATCTAATTATTCACTATCATTTAAGTTCTCAAAGAAGGCAAAGGGTTGGGAAAGACAGGAAAGATCAAATGTCATTCTGTAACATATTCATTTTTCCACTGTATTTTCTAATCCTGAGGTAATATGAAAACACTGTAGAAATATTTATATTCATAAAAGTGTTTGTGAATACCTAAAGAATACATAGTGTTTGTGGAAAACAAATTATTTAAGTGAAATTAGTATCATAATTAATTATAGAAGTCAAACACAAACTTTTTAAAAAATTTAGAAATTAGGGCTTCCCTGTTGGCGCAGTGGTTGAGAGGCCGCCTGCCGATGCAGGGGACACGGGTTCGTGCCCCGGTCCGGGAAGATCCCACATGCCGCAGAGCGGCTGGGCCCGTGAGCCATGGCCGCTGAGCCTGCTCTTCCGGAGCCTGTGCTCCGCAACGGGAGAGGCCACAACAGTGAGAGGTCCATGTACCACACAAAAAAAAATAAATAAAATTTAGAAATTAAATGTAAAAAATGTGTTTAGACTGAAATTCACAAGCAGTTATCACTTTAGAGAATGTCTTATGTAAAAATTATGAATTTTAATACGATATCAGTTAATTTGCTTTTTATTTAACAACCATTTATTGAGCATTTAATATGCAGGCTATATGTAAGGGTAGTCCCTGAATTTATGTCACCTTAAACAAATAAACTAATGTGCTTTAAATTAGGTGAATATTTTTAAGTTGACGTATCTTTGTATCAAAATTGTATTCATTTTAAAAGGTAATTTATTAATGTTTACAGCTTTGTATTAAGAGCATAAAAATAGCATTTGATTGAAAACCAGTTTTCAACAGTGAGGTACTGAAGATGGCTTTATTAGAAATTTGGTCAAAGACTAGAAATTCTTCCATCAAAAATCAGGAAAAACAAGAGAGATTTATATTTTATTATAATTGACTTAGTGATATATTATGATTATTATTTCTCTCTCATCAGAAATATAAGATTTATTCTGCCAGTTTCTTTAGAAGGTGATTTATTTTTCTTCTTTTGATTCTAGTATTGTAGGTTTCACATTAAGTTGATGTGTTGTTAAATGGAAATTCAACTTCCAGTAGGTTTAAAATAGAAAGCCACTGCCTGACTTCAGGCTATCTACACGGTAATTGCAGAAAGAACTTTGTTAGGTCCATGTAGAATGAATGAGCGCAGGCTCTATGAAGTGCTGTGCAGACAATCCACCCAGCTGAGAAAAGACTTTGAAGATGTTTGCCTTAGGAATCCTTGAGCGCACAGGCTGACAAAGTGACTCTAATTCAAAGAATGCAAACCTTCTTGATTTTTATGACGGTAACTACGAGAACCACTGGGAAGTAACTACTTCATACAGGGCATAATTGACATTTTAAAAACATTTTATCTGACTGAGTTAGCAATGCAGGTTGAAATGGAAACCAATTTACTCTGTTGGAGTTTTATAACTCCATGCTATATTTTAAAAATAAGAAATATAAGGATGCTGTATTGAAATGAAAGTTAAGTAATAAAATAGGCCAAAGATGAAACTGCACGGCCAACGTTATAATGTTGTTACATATCACAAATTAATCACATTTTTTTTCAGTTTAGGTAAATCGAATGGCAATAAAGGAGAAAGTTTAAATAATAAAGATGGTAAGACCACAGTTTTTAAGGACACTCATAATTATGTCCCCATCTCCATTTTTTTCTTCTTCCTTATAGAAACTTCAATTATTTTGTGGATAAATGGCTGCATATCGAAGTGGGCGGAGCCCTCATTTTTCACAAACGTGGTTAAGTTCTGGTCAAGTAAAACTTAGCAGAAGTGGTGAGAAAAACTTGTTCTCAAAGGGAAGAGAAATGGCTTTTTTTGTCCTTTTCTCCTCCTGCTAGAATTAGTGGTTGAAGCTCAATAAGCTTTCTTGAAACTCCAGTTGGAAGGATACGTAGAACTGAGTGGGAAAAACAAGATTCCACACCCTGTCATCCCTAGATTAACTACTTTCAGCTTGTTCTATGTGGCAGAGAAACTTCTATGTTGTTTAAAATGTGGATATTTTGATTGTCACTCACAGGCAAGCTTAATCCTAAATAATGCAGAATTTTGTATAAGATCATGCCCTGCTCACTTGTTACATTTATCAATGAACTATAGAGTAATAGCTTTTAATGAGCATAAAATTAAATTGTCTCTTCTATCTTCTATTGTCCCTATTTATGGACTCATTCCTTGAGCATTGTGAATAAGACCCTATATGCTTTCACTTTTCTGAATATTTCATTCAAGAAGGAGTCACTGAGATTGTCAGTCAGAAAACTTAGGTTCAGTGCCTGAGGAAAAAGTTCCCAACACATGACTAGGCTTGAAAGGTTAAACAAAATTACACCTGCTACTTTGATGGAGAAGAATATTTCATAAAGTGATACAGAACTGAGTCTCCACATTCTAACTGCTAGGAAACAGCTAATCTGAGGGAGAAGCAGTTCACATTTTTCTCTTTCCCTTGATATTCTCAGTAGTCCATAAAGCTAATAAGAGAAGTAAAACTAGAAAGCCAAATTGAAATTGAGCTTTCCTTGAGGTCATAGGTATTATGCAGTTGGAATTTTTATTTAAATAATTAAAATCCAAAAATTAAATGAGTTTGTCTTGTGGTTTGGTCATGTCAAATTTCCTACACAGCATTGCTTCTCAAACTGGAGTATGCAGCACATAGAGGGCTTGTAAAAGAAATGACTGCTGGACCCCAGACCTAGAGTTTCTGATTTAGCAAGTCTGAGTGGGGCATAGGAATCAGACTAGTTCCCAGGTGATCCCAATAAACAGATCCAGGGACTGCATTCTTAGAAACTTTCTCTAAAGTACTAAGGATTCATGTCCATTAGACCAAATGAGGATAGATTAAAGAATGAAAGATAGCTCAGTTGTTAAATATTTGTTTCCCACAAAGTTCATATGTTGAAATTCTAATTTCCAATGGGATAGTATTAGTAGGTGAATCCGTTGGCAGGTCATTAGGTCATGAGGGTGGAACCCCCATGACTGGGATTAGTGCCCTTATAAAAGAGGCCACAGAGAGTTCCCTTGCCCCTTCTGCCATGTGAGGAAGCAATGAGAAGATGACGGTCTATAAACTAGGAAGTGAGCCCTCACCAGACACAGAATCTGCTGTCAACTTGATCTTGAACTTCCTAGCCCACTGAACTGTGAGAAATAAATTACTATTTTTTAAGCCACCCGGTCTATCGTAATTTGTTATAGTAGCCCAAACAGACTAAGACAGCAATGTAGGGAGAAAAACATTATCTGTTAATACTACCAATGATCATCCTATCATTCTTTTAAAAATCTATGGCAGCAGTGCCAAAATTGGACTGAATATAAGTAAACTCATTAGTATTCAAAATGGAAGCCTGAGTTTAGGTGCTGACATCAGATATGACAATGTTAGATTAACCTAAAAAAAAAAAAAGTGTAAGGTAGGATGACTAAGATTTGAGAGAAGAGTGCCAAGGATGACCCCTTGTTGCTGGCTTCTCTGACCAGCCTAGTGGTACAAACAAGACTGGAAGTTGGGTCCATTTTGGATGTAGATATTAAGACTGAGCTTCCTGTAAAAGAGCAGGTACCAAACTTAAGCATACATGACAATCACATGGGGTGCTTTTGAAAAGTACAATTTGAAATCCTCACCCAAACCCACTGATAAATCTTACAGTTGTGATCTCAGTTCATTTTACAATAAGAATTACAGGTGACTTTGATGCAAATGGCCTGATGGACACTGTTTGGGAAACAATGCTGTGGGAAAAACAGCTTTTAGAGGCAGCCCACATTCCTTGGCTCTCTGTCCCCTTCCAGCAATGGAATCATTCAGACTACTGCTTCCTTCATCACCTCTTCTCCTCTCACTGACTTTCCTGCCTTTTTGTGTTAAGGACCCTTGAGATTACATTAGGCACCCTCCTGGAAAACAAGAGGAAAACAAATCAAGTAAGAGATGGGCAAATACTTATGTAGACATTTCACCAAAGAAAACACACAAATGTCTATTCCCATGAAGAGATGTTCAACCTCATTAGTCATTGGGTAAATGCAAATTAAAACCAAAATGAGATAGCACTATCATTGAGAAGAAGGGCTATAATCCAAAACACGGTTAATGCGCAGTGTTGGAAACAAAAACTCCTATACATTGCTAATAAAAATACAAAATGTACAGCCCCTTTGGAAAACATTTTGACAGTATCTTTAAAAAGTTGCATGTGATCCAGGATTCTACTCCTAGGTATCTACCCAAGCAAAATTAAAACCCATATCCACACAAAGAGCTGTAGTAATCATTCATAGGAACAAACTAGAAACATCTAAATAGTCATCAACTGGTAAATGGAGAAACAAAATAAAGTGCATCAATACAATGGTATACTACTCAGCAATAGAAGGAACAAACCATATATACATCTAACAACTCTAACAAATGGATAAATCTCAAAAACCTCATTAACTGAAAAACTCAAACTGAAATAACTATGTATTACATTATTCCATTTAAATAAAATTTCTAGAAAAAACAAAAAGTGTGTGTATATATAGCATATACACATTCTTATACAATATATATACACATTCATATACATTTGATAAATATATATATCATATATATAATGATCAGTAGATAAAACAATCAGTAGTTGCCTGGTTGCCTGGCACTGGGTATAGGAACTGAGATTGACTGAAAACAAAAACATCAGAAAATTTTAGGGATACAGAACAAAGAACAATGCATCACATACAAGGTAAGATAAAATTTTGATCAAATTAGTCCACAAAACCTACTAAACACTAAATTTAGAGGTATAATTAAGGTTTGTAGTTCACTCTTTCTCCTTCTTTTCCTCCCTCTCTGGTTCATATATTTGTATGAATTTATCAAATACAGTTGGTCTAAGTAAGAAGAAAGGATCCAACATTAAGATATTTTAAGTGATTTTGTTTTATTTAAAGTATCTTAAATGATTTTAAAGGACAGATATTAAAAATTTAGGTAAGAAAATAAAAATCCACTGATACACATTAGGAGAACCTAAAGGTCATACACTCTAAAAAACAATTTGAAATAGGCTCCCCAGCTTCCTTCTAAGAGAAGCTTTTTCAGGAAACACATTAAGAAGCTTAAATTTCTAATCCTTCAGAACTGACTGGGTGCTTGAAATCTGAAAATGCCACAAACCAGTAAGTTGAAACTAGTCCTGTATAACATAAAACCCATGCCCATGGAGAGGAACCACAATTAAGAAAGTCAAAGATTTAGAAGCAAGGCTTAAGCGTTTTAGCAAATGTTATCAGGTTACAAAACTGGCAGACAATGGGAAGAGCCTAGCCAAAAAAGAAAGTCTTTCAGCTCTTGGGTCTCTTCAGTTTTCTGTTATAAAAATATGTTTTAGAAGGAATCATTTTTAATATAGACATAATATGCAGCTTAGTAAAAATATTTTAGCTTTACCTCTTAAATACCTGTGTGTATTTGCCAATACCTGTGCTTTGATTTAGCTTGGAACTTTATGTCTGGGATTAAGTTCAGATTCCGCTAAATGGACTAATCCGGGGCAAAAAAAAAAAATAAATAAAAATCAATAAGCCTCAATTTTCTCATCTCCTAAAGGACATAATAACATTTACTTTTGCACTGTCTTTATTTTTAGGGGTTGAAATATGTATTTATTTCATAATCTTCAAAATAGTAAATGCTTAGGGTAGAACATTCAGGTAGATTTCTAAAGAAGAACCCCACCTCCCAAGATTCCTGACACTTGTTTATTGACTCAAGCATGAAACTAAATGCTGCTATAAAATGATTTTACAGTTGTAAATAAAGACACAAGACACTTGACCTATAAGTACTCAGATTATCTGGGTGGTCCTGACTCAATTAGGTAAATTATTTTTAAAATAGAATTTGCTCTAGCTGGTAGCAAGAGGGATCATGAGAGATTCAAAGTACAAGAGGGATTTGATGCACTGTCACTACCTTGAAGATGGAGGGGCCACAGGGCAAGGAATCAGGTGGTCTCTAGAGAGGAGAGTGGTTCCCAGCCCATAGCCATCACGGAAGCTAGGTTCTCAGTCCTGAAATCACAGTAGCCAAATCACAAATTTGGCTAACACCCTGAAAATAAGCTTGGAAGAGGATTCTTCCCCCCAGATCTCTAGTTTGTTTGACATTAAACAAAGGACCCAGTGGTACCTACCCAGACTTACAAACTCTATAGAACTGTGATGTAGTAAATGGATATTGTTTTAAGCCACTAAAGTTTTGATGATTTGTTAAATACAAAAAGAAATCAAATGCAACATTTACCAAAATGTAGTTCCTCTCTTTCCTTTCATATAGACTGATAGAAACAAAGCTCATTAACTTTTTTTAAAATACAACAGTCTACCGTGTGTGGTGACTGCACACTGATAATAAAGTTCATCATAAATAATTACTAAAATTATTTAATAAAGCTCATTAAAATACTAAATAAACACTTTGAATCCCTTATAACTACTGTATGAAAAATATTCACAATAGTTTTCAATTCCTTATTGCACAGGTGAAGTCATTCTTAGAATCAGAATGCAGATGACCCTTGAACAACACAGTTTGAACTGTGCAGGTCCACTTATACACAGATGTTTTTCAATAATAAATACTATAGGACTACAGTGTGGTTGGTTGAATCCCAGAATGGGAACCATGTATATGGAGGGCAACTATAAGTTATACGTAGATTTTCCACTGAGGGGGAGGTTGGCACCCCTAACCACCAATATTATTCAAGGGTCAACTGTAGTTTATGTATGAAGTTCTTCTGGATCTTTATTTAGCTCTTTTTCTACTGGTTGATGCAACCTCCATATTTCAGTAAATACAGTAAATTTCAGATGGAGGTGTATATTCATAAGCTACAAACTTAGAATCATGGTGAAGCAAAATCATAATTTACCTGGCAAGTTTTTGGACTCAACTGGTTATATAATTTATGTTAGGCTTAATTTAGGAACATCCACATTGTAGAGATACATCAAGCCAGAATATATCT
Source organism: Physeter macrocephalus (assembly GCF_002837175.3). Classification (NCBI taxonomy): domain Eukaryota; kingdom Metazoa; phylum Chordata; class Mammalia; order Artiodactyla; family Physeteridae; genus Physeter; species Physeter macrocephalus. The sequence continues at coordinate 34,030,262 of NC_041221.1, read as the reverse complement.
GTCTCTAATCAATTCCTATTGACTCTCTATTCCGCTTTGACACATTGTCCACGTGGGAATTAAAGAGAATTCACGGGTCTATGCAAAGGTCTAGCATAAGTGGTAAAGACCTTGATAACCTAGTGAACACTTTCCAGTTTTTCCATCAATACACATGTACATCTAAAACAACCGTGACAGTGTAGATCCAGGCATAATTAATTCTCACCGTCTTACAAAGTGATTTGCACTGTCAATACCCAGAGCCTGGAGTGTCATTTCCTTGGCTGTTCTTCTCTTGGCCCCATCACTGAAGCCACTGTCTATGGCCACTATTACCTTGTATCACCTCAGCCCTTGTTGGAGAAGGTCTTGAGTTACTGAGACAGAGGTTCAACATATTTGAGTGACTGATGACAAAGTTGCCACATTAGATCATGGAAGCCAATGGATATGGCTCATTTGAAAGGCAAGGAAGGAAGGTGAGGTAGAGATAACAGATGTCTTGGGATTGCAAAAGGGTGAGGCCAGTTGAGCAAGTTCAGGATACTGATGATTCCAAACAGACCAATAGGAAAGTCAAGAGGAAGGGAGTGGAGACGAGATGGCCAGAGGGAAGATGGAGAATCAGAACATGGTGACCATTTGACTAATGGTGATGAAGAGAAAACTTAGAAGATGTCTTTGGGGATAGTTTTCCCTTTGATTGATTTCAGTTTGCTAGTAAAGATTTTGCCTGTGTAGTAGAGCAAATTACCTTTGTGGAGTAAAAGACTGAGGGTACTGACCATGATCCCAGCATTCAGTACCTGCCTGGGCAGGGGAGTCCCAGCCAAGGTTACAAGTAAGCTTCAAGTACAATGTGCCCAGAAAGAAGCCACATTCCATGTGAAAAATGTTAATAATGAAAGAAAACATGCTGACTTCAATAAACCACTGGTAAGAGGTAGGAATCTAAATACTACGGAAGATACAGTAAATGGAAAACTGGTGCTGAAGAGGGAATTTGTTTTTTAAGTGGAAAAGAAGTTTGAGGAGGAAAATAAAAGTGAAGACCCAAAAGCAAGAGCTCTCAACCTTCTCTGCACATTAGGATTGTCCTGGTTGGGGTGGGGTGGACTTTTCTTCATTCCAGTGGAACCTAGGCTTCCTTATCTTAAATTGAAACTTATTCCAGAAATAACAACCATCTTTCTAAAAGTTTATCTACCATTGGTCTAGTAATAAGGAAAAGTGGTTTTTAGTCCTATAACTGTTGAGTAACTGGGTAATTTACTTGTTATTCTTCACATCAAAATTTTATTTATAAAATGACATGTTTAGTTTATAGATGACATCTCTGGTATCCATCTATGCGTCTCCCTATATAATAGGTTTTGGGATCAGATTCCTAGGGTTAAAAGTGGGACTTTGCTTTCTGTTATTGTTGTTGTTGCAGGAACATGGGTCAGTTCTTTTACTTCCTATCTCTGATTTTCCTCCTCTGAAAAAGAGAGGTAGAGTTAGCTCTTACCATATAGCACAGAAATAAATAAGAAAGTATATGTACAACCAAACAATAACTAGAACATCCTAATCTTTTAACTATAAGCTCATATATTTATATAAATTTTAAAATATAATCATAGAATATATATGTTCAATATTCTCTTCAATAATGATATAAGACAAATCTATATAACATAGTATAAAACACAATATCTATATGATTATTAATAACATATCATATGCATTTTTCTGATATAACCTACATTTGTATATTACATATTGTTAGTATGTTAATTCCCAGACTGTGAATTAAATGTCAACTATTTTAAAATTTTTTACATGATTCATTATGTGAGAAGTTATGTAGTAACCTCAATATGAACATTACATTTGCTTACTTTCAAATATTTCATTTTTATAGTAAACAAATAAAAGTTTCTATTTAGAATCAATTGAAAACCATTCTTAAAATTTGTTGTAGGTAAGAATACCAAACAAAGAACAGTGAGAAAACTCAACATAAACCTCACTAATGCTTTTGTGAAATATGATCTATTTGACACTCTTAATACAAAAAGTATCCAGCATCATTTGGTATGCACTTCAGGCAAAAATGCTATTCTTTTTTTTTTTTCAGAATTGAAAATAATTTATTCACAAACTACTAACATGTTTTAATTTGGATTGCTATTGGAGAGTGTAATTGCTCTATTTTATAATCGATTAGTGAAATAGTTACAAATATCAGCAGATTTGAACAAAGAAGGAAGATTTCTCTAATTTCATGAGCTATTGTTTAAAACCTTATAACTGAGAAAACAGGTAATTGACATTTTTATTAGTAGTACAGCACCAAATTCTTAAAGCATCAGTCTTAATAATCAAAGTAAATATAGAGGGCCTACATTTGCTTTTCAGAAAATTTGAATATGTGTTTAAAAATATCAAACCTAGCTAGGATGATCAAATACCACCATGTATATATTTACACAATATTAGAATGGCTTATTAGAAAGTGTTAGAAAACTTACAGTTGAAGACAATGGAAAAATATTATCTTTGCTCATAAAAACACCAATGAGAATATCAATGAAAAAAAATCTTAAAGTAATTACCTTTGTTTTAAAGGAAAGAAACATGTACTTCCATCTCTTCTGCTTAATAAAGTGCATTCATTTATTACTAAATGTTTTCTCTTTATTAAAAATATTTGCCATATTTGGCTAGTTATCAGAAAAGTGTTATGTTTATTACCTTGTAAAAGGTTTGATTAAAGGAAATAACTGAAATAATAACAAAACCTTCTTTTGGAAAGCTTAATGTAATTGTTTTTTGAAAATGAGCAAATATAAGCAGAGCTGAATTGGTTTTAGTGAGGAGTGTTTCAGGAAAGGTGAATAAGATGAAATGGCTGAAGTTTATGTTAAATATAAAGAAGTAAGAAAATATTGAGGTAGAAAGATAATTCCAGGCAGGTAATGAATACCTCATTAAGAGATATGGATGTTATTAAGTGCACAGGGGGAGAAAGTGGAGTCTTGATCAGGTCACCGGAATGTTTCCAGAAAGGATGGGAAATGACAGTTATTGAGAATCTTAGGATAAAGCTCACATAGTAATAAGCGGAAGTTCTGGCATATGAGCTAAGAAAATGTTGACTCCAAAGCCCACCTTCCCTCCATTACACTGCATTGCAAAGCAATGTGAATGAATGGGGAGAGAACCAATGCTTGGATTCCTAGAACCAGCCAAGTGAATGAAAGGACCTCCTTTAGAAAACAAGGCCAGGAAAGAGAGAGATTAAAGTTTTTGAGTTTTAAATAATTGCACAGGGAAAATAATAATGAAACATTATAGAACTGGGGACTGTATCATGATCCACGGCTAGTAAATCTTTCTCCAGTGTGTTGGGGGTGGGTAAGGATGGGAGGTTATAGGGCATAAGAAGCAAATAGTAGTAAACCTCCTGGAAACACAGAATGGGAAGATGTTAAAAGTAGAAGTCTGGCATTAAGACAGAATTAGTCACAGGGCAAACATGGTGTGCATTAAGCCGCAATAAACCAAGACAAAATTTTTTCAGTAACAAGGTTGGGAAGAATAACAACTCAGAAAGACCTATTTTATTTGTAAATTAGAAAATCACGGTTGTCATTTAGACATGGAATCAAGTGTCAACATAGGATCACTCAATACAAACGAAGGACTAGTTGAAGTTGGATAAAATGAATTACTAGAAGTATACATTTCCCTAAACATTCCCTAGCAATTTCATGAAATGCTAGAATAGGGTAAGAGAAAGTCAAAGATGCTTGACACATTGGACTGACTTGATAACCGTTTATTGAATTGGCTTTATTACAGTTGAAACATTGATAGAAAGAGTTTTCACAGTAGGTCTGTAACACTCCCTGTTTACTAGTTAGATGAAGGTAATGAATGATCTTCACTAGATCTCCTTATAAAAATGTTAGTGGCATTTACTATTAGAAAGTCCTGGAAGCTCCTATCTAAAATATTCTTTTAGCAGAATATATTTATTCATATGTATTGTTTAATGTAAACCTAGGAGTTACGGATTTATGAGGCATGACTGACTGGAGACTAGAGTGCAGTAATATAAGCATATTCTATTTAATGAAATGAGCATACAGAAAAGAAGTTTTGAAATCAAAACAGCTTCTTTTCTTGTGTACAGTTGCTTTGAAAAGTCTTACATTAATAGGAAATCACGGTCTGTCTCAATGGGGCATAAGAGACATTCTTAGAAGTTGCATCAGACATTTTTAATTCCTCCAGAGAAAGAAAATTTCCTCTGTGTTTGCTGTTTACCTGTTTCATTTGAATCATCGGTGAAGTTTGGTGTGAGAATGTCTGTGAATCTCATTTGACAGTTAACCTTTAACATAGGTGATTATCTGACAATCTTCAAAAAATAAGTATTTATTTATACCCACTGAGAATAAAAGCAGTGTTTGGTGTTATTTTTATGACTGTTGTCCAAATTATACACATAGAGAAAAGTGAAGTGTCCTTTTTATTCCACCATTATCCATCCATTGAAGAATTACCCTTCCACTGGGGTTTCCTATTTAAATATTCACATAATATTTATATTTGGCTCAATTATTTTAGAATTGTTCTGAATATTCCTTAATTCTATAAACCTTATCCAAGATAAAACTTCACTTCACTGAATATCTAAAATTTTATACACATTGTCAGGAAGAAACCTCAGAACACTCTGTGAAAGGAATATTTGATTTATTTTACTCATGAAGCTAATGAGATGTAGGAAAGTTAAGAAAAGTATAATTTGTTATTTTCAGCAAATCTGAAACATTTTTGGCCCTGGGGTTCTATCTTCCCTCATATTTTGTAATTGTTAGAAAACATGGCATATTAAGTAATAAAACTCCTGTGTTTTAGCCCATGATCTTTGCTTTATTTCACTTCACCCTTTGGCACAGTTATGTTTTTATCTTCTCTACTTTTCAACTCTGTCGAACAGGTCTTTTTTGTATTCTACCCTATCCCACTCACCAATATCTTTAGAAATGTTTTGATTTTATCAAATAATCATCTGACATGTCTCTAAGGGCAAAAATGTAACTTCTAGGGAAAAAAGTGTTGGCTTAACATATAAGGTTATGTGAATAACAACTACTTTTCCCTAATTTAGTTCTTTTATTTATAAAGATAGCTTAATTCTGTCACTGCTATAAACACCGAAATCTGAAAGATTTGGTAGGTAAGGCTGTGGGCTTTTTCTCTGTCTCGTCACTTCAGGATCCAGAGAACATTTTTTTTCCTATTGGAAAATAATGGTTCTCTATTACTTCATTTAGTGATTTATCCATGTAAAACATAGCCATATATTAAGTGTTTATGAAGTATCAACTAATCTCAAGTACTTTGCTATGTATTCAAAATTAAAAGTGCATTCATTTTTGTGATATTTTGCTTTAGTATGTTCTAATGAATATAGCACCTCATTTTAGAAATATATATATATATTGCTTTATTTTAAAAAATTCTTAGTAAGAAAAGCAAAGTAGAATTATGTCCTGGTGGTAATTTACACATTATACACATATACGTGTGCATACAAGATATACATATTCAAATGTTCATGTATACATTATACATATATATAATGATGTGCATTAATATTTATATATATGCATTATAGATACACACACTATATCTATAAGTATTTATAATTCATAAGAAGTAAAAGATAAAAGAACAATATAATAATGGGACCATAAGAACTTGATACTTTAAGAGGTAACCTAAAATACAATTTTTCAGCTATTAGGTGATTCACTTTAATTTGCCCACTAACTATCCCAGATATCTCACTCTGGAACCAGGAATTTCATCAAATAAACTACTGAAGAGTTTTACTACTCTTTGATCTACTAACAAGAGAAGAGCAAAAGTCAAATCAGGAAAATCAGTGTTCATAGGCTGTATTGAAAAAGTGATTAAAAATGAAGCCTGTAGTTTAGATTTGCATTTCTCTAATAATTAGCGATGCTGAACATCTTTTCATGTGCCCCTTGCCCATCTGTATGTCTTCTTTGGGAGAAATGTCTATTTAGATCTTCTGTCCATTTTTTGATCAGGTTGTTTGCTTTGATGATATTAAGTCACGTGAGTTGTTTGTAAATTTTGGTGACTAATCCCTTGTCGGTCACATCATTTGCAAATCTTTTCTCCCATTCTGTGGGTTGTCTTTTCATTTTCTTTATGGTTTCCTTTGTTGTGCAAAAGCTTTTGAGTTTAATTAAGCCCCATTTGTTTATTTTTGTTTTTCTTTTCGTTACGCGAGGAAGCAGATTGAAAAAGACATTGCTGCGGTTTATCCCAGAGAGTATTCTGCCTATGTTTTCCTCAAAGAGTTTTATAGTGTCCGGCCTCACATTTAGGTCTTTAATCCATTTTGAGTTTATTTTTGTGTATGGTGTTAGAGAATGCTCTGATTTCATTCTTTTACATGTAGCTGTCCAGTTTTCCCAGCGCCATTTATTAAAGAGACTCTTTCCTCCATTGTATAGTCTTGCCTCCTTGGTCGTAGATTAATTGACATTAGGTACATGGGTTTATTTCTGGGCTTTCTATCCTGTTCCATTGATCTATATCACACCAGTCGGAATGGCTATCATCAAAAAATCCACGAACAATAAATGCTGGAGAGGGTGTGGAGAGAAGGGAACCCTCCTACACTGCTGGTGGGAATGTAAATTGGTGCTCCACTATGAGGAACAGTATGGAGGTTCCTTAAGAAACTAAAAACAGAGCTACCGTATGATCCTGCAATCCCACTCCTGAGCATATACCCGGAGAAAAACATGGTCCGAGAGGATACATGCACTCCAATGTTCATTTCAACACTGTTTACAATAGCCAAGATATGGAAGCACCCTAAATGTCCAGCCATAGAGGAATGGATAAAGATGTGGTACATATATACAATGGACTTTTACTCAGCCATTAAAAACAATGAAACAATGCCATTTGCAGCAACATGGATGGACCTAGAGATTGTCATACCAATTGAAGTAAGTCAGACAGAGAAAGAGAAGTATCCTGTGATATTGCTGATATGTGGAATTGTAAAAAAAAAAAAGGATACAAATGAACTTACTTACAAAACAGAAACAGACTCACAGACTTAGAGAACAAACTTATGGTTACTGGGGGGAAGGGTGGGGGGGAGGGGTAGTTAGGGAGTTTGGGATTGACATGTATACACTGTTATATTTCAAATGGATAACCAACAAGGGCCTACTGTATAGCACAGGGAACTCTGCTCAATATTCTGTAACAACCTAATTGGGAAAAGAATTTGAAAAAAAATAGATACCTGTATATGTATAACTGAGTCACTTTGTTGTACACCCAAAACGAACACAACATTGTTAATCAACTATACTACAATATAAAATAAAAAGTTTAAAAAAATAAATAAAGCAGAAAATAAAAAATTAAGCCTGTGCATAAATCTACTTTGGATCGGTATATGAGTCTCATTGTTAATGTTATGGGCTGAATTATGTACCCCCAATATTAATATATGTTGAAACTCTAACCCCCAGTACCACATAATGTAACTGTATTTGGAGATAGGGTCCTTAAGGAGGCAGCTATGTTGAAATAAGTGTATTAGGGTGGACGGTAATCTGATTTGACTGGTGTCCTTATAAGAAAAGGAAATTAGGACACACACGGGTACGGAGGGTAGACCATATGAAGACTCATGGGGATTAACGCCATTGACAAGCCATGGACAGAGGTCTCAGAAGAAACCAATCTTTCTGACACTTTTATCTTGGACTTCCAGCTTCCAAAACTGTGAGGAAATAAATTTTTGTTTGTAAGCTACCTAGTCTGTGGTACTTTGTTATAACAGCCCAATAAACCCCATGTAGTTAATATTTGAGCATTTTGTCCTTTTAGAATGTGATTGTTCCTTAAAATATGAATTTTTGCTCTGTTTTTGTCATAAAAATAATTTGTCAAATTAATAGTATATAAAGCTACAAAATTACCTTTATTGCTTTGTTGCCTGATTAACTCATATAATAAAAAGTATAGTGTGCTACATATTTGAAAGAAAGAATTTTATATGATATTACAAATAATGCTAGCATGAGAAATAATCTTCAAATTTTATTTAATATCTGAATACTGTTTTATAATTAAATACATACTTTATTAGATAACAGATTATCATTTTAAGAGTTGATTTCAATTTAGGAATAGCTAATGTGAAAAAGAAAAATAGCTAATGGTTTTAAGACATCAGTAGTAATTGTAAATAAAAATATCCAGTCATGTATTTTGATAAATTACAACACTTTAATGTAGCTTCACACAATTTAACATGCTTTGAAAAACATAGCATGCTAACAGGGATAGAATCAACAATGATATAATACCGGAAAATGTTAGTTAAATTTCTACCCACTCAATTCAATTGTTTTAAAAATTTAGCTTTAATTGATATTTGTAGTGTTTATTATTGTTGCATATATATGTATGCATATATGTATATATGTGTATTTGTACATCTACATAAATACATAAATATGCGTATGCTAAGTGATGTCTAATAATTAAAGACAGAATGAATAGATCCAGGTTTGACCCAAGTCTGTAAGTTATTAATGAAAAACATTTGTCAATGAAATAATTTTGTAATGCATTTATCCTTTATCTACCATGAATATTACATTACTGTGGAAACTATCTCTTGCCTCTCCAAAGTTATTAAAAATTATATGCATTTCAGTATCTTGTCTGGGGATGTAATTAAAGACTAGTGATCACAATTAAGACATTTAACTTTTTTCAAAATTGATTTTAAAAACTTTAAATATGACTAAAATCACATCAATTAATGTCACATAAGATGGCACTAAAAGGAAGATGAAGTGTAAGTTTGCATTGCAGTTGTCCCCTTGGAAATAAATGCAGTTCATACAAAGAATAGTAAAGGGAATAATTCAAATCCCATCTGAAAATCTAAATGAAATAATGTGTCCGATTTCATTTGGTGACCAATTTGGAAAGCTCTTTGAAATACACTGCAAATGATAATTCTGTCTTATTAGTCATTGTTGGACCTTTTCGTAGCATGTGAAAAATAGAAATGCACGATTTGCCTTTGAAACCAGACACGAGAATGGGTAACCTCATGAAGTAGTGAGTTTACCAGGGGCTCTCAAAAAGCAGCTTTAAGGCATTCTACCATAAGCTTTTAGGACAGTCTATCTAGGATGTTGTAAACGATATAGACGTATATTAGGGTATCAACAAGAATCTATGGTTGGCAGACCAGAAATGAATTATGTTTATAGATCTCACTCCCTTAAAAACAGTGGGATCTAATTATCCTCCTTTTGCTTAGCAGGAATATAGGTTAACCAGAGAGAAAAGGATATATAAAATATTTTCAGTTTTTGGCAAAAAAACCCTCTTCTTTCTGAGTGTAGTAAGCACTATAATACACAATCCTGTCCTTTGGCTAGAGAGATATAAATAAAAAATGATCTTATTCTGTCAACAAAAGGATGCTTTCTATGTACTTCCTTTTTCTGTTTCAGGTGCTGAGAGAGAGAGAAAGAGAGAGAGAGAGATTCCAAAACACATGCAGGGAAATATTTCCGTACCAAACACTGAAAGAAGAGATGTGTTATTCTTTAAATTGAAATATTCTTAACTAGTGCACGAGAGGAGTTATAAGAATGTTTTGGCAAACTCTCTGGAATCTTCAAAGCAAATTGTAGGCCTTCAGGATGAATTTTGATTACCTATTAGATTTCAAAGTAAGTTGGGAAAATTTTAATCAAAGCTTTTCTTAAGACTGGGCTTGGAGTTAGTGTATAGCACTAAGGATTTATTATGAAAATTTCAAAATTATTGCTAGTAGGGTATATTCCGTTTAATTTTAGAATGTTTTCTCTATGAGAATGATCTACATTTTGACATTTCCTATGCCTCTCTACTTCAGTGATGTTTTTATTATTTAAAAAGCAGAGAATTCTTCAATATCTTTATCTCATTTATGTCAGGCACACAGAATTAAGCACGTAAGGCCAAGATATTTACTGTCATATATGCACCTTGTTGAAGGAAAAGCCCATTAGAGAGAAAATACTAATAAATTATAAATTTTGAGTTATCAAACATTTAAAAAATGTTTCGCATTTTTCCAAAAGAATTTGTGGTGGGCTACAAAATACGTCTAGTATAGGAACATAGAGATTGGCAGGATGGAAACAATAGAGTACTATTAAACTCATAAGAGCCTGAAAATAGAAATGTGTGCAATAAATTCGGTACAGTTTTCTAATTTGAATGGCAAAATTAGCTTGTAGCTTTCTGACAGCGAAAGCACAAAGAGAATTATGTTCAGTTACAACTTTCAAAACTTGTAACTGGTATGTTAGTTATATGAACAAGTTTCAAAATTCATAACTTGTTTATAAAATTAATACACCAGTCCACTAAGAAAGTCTAACAGGGGAAATGGTGCAATTCTGGCTTAAGTGAGGTGAAGATGCCAGCAGAAGGAAAAACAACACCATTACCCAGAGAAAAACAGACAATATAGAATTCACAAGGTTTCTGTGAAAACCTATAAATAACGGAAATTACTTTCCCTTGTAACTGAGTCATTTTGCTCCAAGGGAAACTGCTCTTCTTTGATAGTTTTCAGCAAATCAGCTTGCCAAGGAAGAGGAAAATAAAACAACAAATTTTTACACGTTTCTCTTTTCACTGAGTTTCTCCATTTTCTGAAATTCATAAGACTTCCCTCTGCTGACAGTTTATGTGTGATTAATTTTTTCTTATATATAAGTAATTTCAGTTGTATACATAAATTACATATTGCAGTTCTTTTTTTTTCAGAAAAGGAAAATTTTTATCTCTTACTGACATCTGAGAAAGTTAATCCTGGAAACTCCCTTGATAAATTAAATGATTCTTGTAATTTTATATGACATGTTCAACAACATTCTTACAGTAAACACAATAAACTTTTCTATGTATAGTTATAATATTGCTAAATGAGTTCAATTGCACAACTACAAAATGTATTTCTAGAAAGCAGCTCTATGTAGGAACAAGCCACGTGTGCTGCTGTGTGCTGATCAACATGATTTAACAGTAAGATTTAGAATGTCTCTATCAATAGTTCTAAAGTTTTAGGGTAAGTTAGATTCACTTGGAAGGTTTTTAAAGTGCAGATTCTTCTACAAGTTCTAATCACAATTCTGCTTATTGGGTTTGATTTTTAATCCAAGATTTTTCAATAACTAACAGGATAAGTCTAATGTCTATGGCCCAGGACAGCACATTGGAAAACACTGATTGGGGTTTTTAAAAAAAGTGCTTTGTAGACGCAGACGTAGAGAATGGACTTGAGGACACGGGGAGGGAGAAGTGTAAGCTGGGACAAAGTGAGACAGTGGCATGGACTTATATATACTACCAAATGTAAAATAGGTAGCTAGTGAGAAGCAGCTGCATAGCACAGGGAGATCAGCTCGGTGCTTTGTGACCACCTGGAGGGGTGGGATAGGGAGGGAGGGAAGGAGGCGCAAGAGGGAGGAGATATGGGGATACATGTGTATGTATAGCTGATTCACTTTGTAATAAAGCAGAAACTAACACACCATTGTAAAGCAATTTTACTCCAACAAAGAGGTTAAAAAAAATGCACCTTAAAAAAAATTTTTTTAAGTGCTTTGTAAATCAGAGAAAATATCTTACAGAGTTTATTTCTCCCAGCTGAGAAGTAACCACGTTACCAGTCATTTTATTCATTTTCATACACAAATCTGCACATGAATATTCATAGCAGCTGCATTTCTAATAGTCTCATTAAAGTGCAGATTCTTCTACAAGTTCTAATCACAATTCTGCTTATTGGGTTTGATTTTTAATCCAAGATTTTTCAATAACTAACAGGATAAGTCTAATGTCTATGGCCCAGGACAGGACATTGGAAAACACTGATTGGGGTTTTTAAAAAAAAGTGCTTTGTAGACGCAGACGTAGAGAATAAATCAGAGAAAATATCTTACCGAGTTTATTTCTCCCAGCTGAGAAGTAACCACGTTACCAGTCATTTTATTCATTTTCATACACAAATCTGGACATGAATATTCATAGCAGCTGCATTTCTAATAGCCTCAAACTGGAAAGAAACCAAATGTTTATTAATAAAGCAGAAACTAACACACCATTGTAAAGCAATTTTACTCCAATAAAGAGGTTAAAAAAATATGCACCTTAAAAAAAATTTTTTAAGTGCTTTGTAAATCAGAGAAAATATCTTACCGAGTTTATTTCTCCCAGCTGAGAAGTAACCACGTTACCAGTCATTTTATTCATTTTCATACACAAATCTGGACATGAATATTCATAGCAGCTGCATTTCTAATAGCCTCAAACTGGAAAGAAACCAAATGTTTATCAGCAGGTGAATGGATAAACAAAATGTTGAATAGCCATACAATGGAAGGCTACTCAACAATAAAAAGGAATAAACTACGGCATCTATGTAACAACAGGAATACATTTCAAAATTATTATGCTCAAAGAAGCTAACATGCGATTCTATTTACATAAAATGCTATGGAATGTAAACACATCTTTAGTGAATCAAGTAGATCCAGGTTTCCTGGAGCAAGGGTACCGGATGGGATGAAGTGCAAAGAGACGTAGCAAACTTTTTGGGTTGTTTTTTTTTTCACCTCTTGGTTGTGGTAGTGAGGTCATGGGTGTACAAAGATGTCAAAATCCATTAAACTGTGCACTTTAAATAGGTGAAGTTTACTGTACATAAATGATTTACAAAAAAATTTGCTATTTCTGAAAAGGAACAGCCACCTTCCTTCATTTGAACAGTCATTCTTACCCAAGAATGGCAAATGTTTTCCAAATAAGCTAGACCATAATTGTTTAAAAGGATAGCAAATAAACAACCAAAGTCTTAGAATTCTACATTATTCAAAATTTTTAAAAAATTTTTTAAATGGAATATTTTCACAGAAGTTATTATCATCTGGCTCTATTATACAAAATTCGTTATTAGGTATAGATTGGTTTTATACACTTGACACATCACTTTTATAAATATAAACCAGTTATATAGTTTAGGCAGAGAAATTTCTTTCTCAAGGTACCTAAAATGAATTCAAGGGATTTGTGGTAAAATTCAGTCATTTTTTTTCAGTTTTAGAAATTTCACCTGACCAACTTGTATTTCCCTCTGGGTAGACATGACTAATAATGAAGCCCAGAGCTTGATTTTATGGATTGCAGAGTTGTAATTTCATTAAATGTTCTATATTAACAAGTCTCTTAGGCTAAGGAAAAGGTACTAAAGGGGAAAGAGTAGAACCTTGAGATATAAGATTGGGATATTTAGACATACATAATAGAGGTTGAGAAATCTGAATAATTAAATTCTCCTGAAACTCCTTTGTTTTGCAGAAAGCTCAATGCCTTTCTTTCCAAGGTAATTAGCCTTCACATGCATTAAATAAAAAACTACTGAGGGAATTCCCTGTCAGTCCAGTTGTTAGGACTCCAATCTTCCACTGCAGGGGGCACGGGTTAGACTCCTGGTCGAGGATCTAAGCCAAAAAATAAAAAAAAAATAAAATAGTAAACATGATTTTAAAAAAAATACTGATTGAGCCTTAAAACTCTTCTTGAGACTAAACCTCAGGATTCCTCATTGCTACCAGACCTATAAAAACTAAACATACAAAATTCAGATGGCAAAGTAAAAGTCTTTTTATGTGAGCATATAGCCTGCTTATCACTAAAAGTATTTCAGGTTCTCCTTTTCCTTTATTGGTAGAAGTCTGGGAATGTTCCCACGGTGTTAGGTCCAGGAGAATAAAACATAACGGTGAATTGGGCCAAATGCTCTCATAGTTAACATCACTCTGGATTGAGGATTTCATGTGATAGCTGAAGGAGCTAGAAGTGTTGCTTACAGTCTCCTAAGTTGGCTAATTAAAGCCTGGACCTAAAAATGACTATTCATTAAGTTGAAATGTCAGAACTTCCCTCCAAACTATGGTTTTAAAGTCTTTGGGAATGATCATATAATAATGGATCTTTTTAAAAAATTTATTCAGTCACTTCTTACCCATATCACCCAGGAAGATCTGGAGTCGGTTCCTGAAGTAAGACATTAAAAGTTGATTAATGAGAAGACACTAGTATCCTTAAAATAATTTATGGTGCTTGTCCTTTGTAGATTCAAGTTAATGGTGATGGATGCTGCAATTAAATTTTTTCCCTGATTTCAATGGAAATAATGGGATTCAGGAGATGTAGAGGCAAAGTGGCAGTAATTAACCACCAGAAAAAAATCTTGGTGCAATTATCACAATAAACCACAGAAAGAGACTCTTAGTAGGAGTGTTGTATTATTCAAAGATCTGTAAATATATCTGACTAATCACTGGGTAACCGGGAATGAAATAGATTGGTTATACTAAGATAATATATGGAGGAGAGAAATTCTATCTGGTGAGCAGTCCCCATTTTTTAGTGGACTTTCTGGGTCTTTTGGCCGTGCTGTGCAGCTTGTGGGATCCTAGTTCCCCAACCAGGGATTGAACCTGGGCCCTTGACAGTGAGAGCGTGGTCCTAACCACTGGACCACCAGGGAATTCCCAAATTTAATGTTTTTGGGGTTTTTTTGGCAGTCCCCATTTTTTTGAGGAAGCCCAAACAACCCCTTGAGGGGTCATGTCTGAGTTCCCAGCTCTAGCCAGCACCAACCAGTCTGTAATATGTGTGAACCATCTTCAAAGTGGTTCCTTCTTCCCCAGTCGAGCCGCTCCATCTCATACTGTGTGGGTTAGTGTTAAGCCACTCTCTACACCCTTTGAGTTTTATCCAGATTGCAGATTCATAAGCAAAATAACTACCTTTTGCTCCTTTAAGTCATGAGGTCTTGAGGTGGCTTTTTAGGCAACAATAAATGACTGGAACAGGCATATTGAATTGTTTCTCTAAATTGAAAGATGCATTCCTATAACTTGTACTACCCACCACAAAGTAATGTGGCACAACTCTTAGTGGGCCTCTTTGAATTTTAGAGACAATATATACCACACCACATAGGGCTACATCGCACTGATCTATTTTGAAAAGCAGTTCATGGCTTGATACTAAGACATCATAGGAACTAATGTCTAATTCTTGAAACCCCAGAGACTTTAACAGCTCATCATGAACTTGTTAATATAGTATCTGCCACATCACAGATTTGGACACATACAGTAGGAATCTATTTTTAAATGGGAATGGTATACATGAGCCTGATTGCTTGCATTTCCTTCAATTCCCGTCTCAAGTCTCATGATGAAGTCTGCCACAGTCAGATAACAGAGGGGAGAGAAAAAGCAAAATGTAGGGGTCTGGATGATGTTTGGGTTGGCCAAGCCTGCTGCACCATATACATGTGAACACTTACGTTTTCTGAGCCCTACGGAGAGGTGACTGAAGACATGGGAGAGGCGAAATCCTCCCAAAGGACAGAAACACCTGCGTTTCAAATAATACACTATGCTGTTCACATTGTGTGGAAGAGAATGTGGCCTGAGGTTTGGGTCTTAACACAAGGTCAGTGATTGATGGTACAGATGACCTGACAAGGGCTTGGAAAAACAAGATAATTTAACTGGTAACATGGAGTCCTAGGGGGTTGGTCCAAAGGGTAATTGATTCTGATTATTTTGGAGGAAATTAAGTTGCTATTACAAAATGGGAACAAGGAAGGCTATTTCTGGAAATCGGGACATTCAATGAAATAACTTTTTCCCCAAGAGTTCAGGTCTATAGAAAGCTATAGCAATCCAAAAAAAGAATATCACTGGACTGAGGTACTAGCGGGAGATAAGGATAAGAGGGAATGGATGATGGAAGCAAAAGCTATACTGATGACTAGGTAGAGATGTGGGACTCTTACAGAGTCTATGACTGCAGCGCCCACTGTTTCCCACCAGCTTCAGTTGTATAGAGTTCAGATTTACAGATGAACAAACAAACTGAAAGAGCCTTCACCAATACCAAGCTTCCTTAGCTTTATAAATCAAGACAGATGATGTAATTGAAAATGATAGAAAGAGGATCTTCAAAAATCCTCTCCTTCTTAAACTCAATGAGAACACTGGCAAGGCTTTGGTTAGAATCTACTTTTTCAGAACTCTAGAACTTAACTAAATCATTAGAGCAATTCAGGGGGCCCTTATTTTTTAAAAATGGCTGAATTTAGGTTAACAACAGGAAGCTTTGAGGTGTTTTTACTAGTCCTTATTTTCATTCCCTGTTCCCTCTCTACAGTAACCTTGAAAAACAACCACCTGTAAACATGGTGAAAATCAGCAGCCTGGCAGCCACTGGAAGAAGAGAGTAGGGTTGGGGCCGAGCTTCTTTATATGAGCACTGTCATTGTTTGAACTGTCTGGTGGTTTCCCAGACACCACTTACAAAGTTGTCATTATCATACTTGACTCAAAGCTTATCTAAGGAGAACAAACTTCTCCGGGGGTGGGTTTTCAAGAACAATCGGAGGCAACAGTTTAATATTGTGACTGCCTGAGGAGGTGAATAATGGTTTGGGAAAACAAAAGGCTAAAGAAAAAGCTTACAATGAAAGCTTAAAAAAAGATGTCCATAGAGGACTTTGAAAGACTCTAACATATTCCTGGAAATCTAAGATACCGCATGAACAGTTAGGGCTGTGCCTCTACCCAGACTTGTGTCCATGCACAGGGAAGAACTGAGAAGCCCTAAGCTCTTACCTTAACCCAACCTGGAAGCTCTGTGCAAGCAGAAGGTGAAGACTAAGGTGGAGGGAAGCACTGTCCCATGAGTGTCGAAGGTGTGTACCAACATGCATGTTCAATCACCCAGCAAAGACTGAGACACTTGTTAGTGTCAGGAATTTAAGGAAATCTGTGTTCAATCTGACCACTAAGCTAGACCAGCAAGGTTGCCAACAGCCACACAAGATAAATAAAACAGACATCACATAATTATTTCAGAAAAGAAACTAAACAAACAGCAATAACAAGCAGCAACAATAAAGAAGCCCTGGTGTGGAGTAGAATCTGGTTTCCAGATTTGCTACATTATTTAAAAATGTTCACTTTCTAATAAAAAAATGAAGATACATGCAAAGAAACAGAAATGCCTGGTCTATAGTCAGGGGGAGAAAACAGTTAATAGACACCATCCTCAAGAAGTTCAGACACTGGACTGACTACACAAAAAAACTAAATCAGCTATATAAACATGTTCAAAGAACTGAAGAAAAGCATGAGAATAATGCCTCACCAAATAGAAAAAATAATAATAAATAGATATTAAGAAAGAACCAAATAGAAATTCTGTAGTTGGCAATGCTCCATCCATGTAGCTGTGCCCAACACTGCTACCATCTTAGATACCTTGGCCATCATCCTAAGAACGTACCATGCTACACTGGACTTAGCAAATGCTTTTTCCTTATATCCCTGGCCACTGAGTCACAAGACCAATTTGCCTTCATGTGGGAGGAGCAACAATAGACCTTCCAAGTTCTTCCCCAACATTACCTGCACAGCCCCACCATATGTCATGGGATGGTAGCCCTAGACCAGTCCCTGTTCCTCTTCTCCACATCAGTAAAATGGGCCCATTACATTGATGCTATAATATTAACATGTGAGGCCTTGCTCCTGCTGCAAGACACTCTGCAGGCTTTGCTGGAACATCTGTGAGGGAAAGAATAGGCAGCGAACCCACAGAAAATTTAAAGCACAGGCACAACTGTAAATTATTTGAGAGTTGCCTGGTCAGGTAAGACGTGCACTGTCCCAGAAGCAGTGATTGATAACCTATCCAATCCCTAAGAATGTGAAACAGGTGTAAGCCTTTATAGGGATTTGGGGGTTTGGGAGGACTTGTATCTTTCACCTGGCAAGGTACTTCTGTTCCTTATACCACTAGTAAAGAAAGGATACTTATGGAATTAGGGATCAGAGCAGCAAGCCACCTTTGAGAAGGCAAAAAATGCTAGTGAAGCAGATTAAAGCTCTGGGCCTCTCTCAAGCAGGGCTATCGTTTGAGTTAGATGTACCTGTGACTTTGTAAGGTACAAGGTAGCATTGTGGTTGAGACAACAGAAGGAGAGAGAACCCCCAGGATTTTGACCCCAGCTCTGGAATGGGGCAGGAACCCAATATACCTGCAAAGGGCAAGTGCTCACAGCCACGTTTACAGTGCTCCTCCAGGTAGAGCTTCCCACGAAGGAACAGCATGTCATGGTAAGTATTTCCTGTCCTATCAAGGGGTATGTTGAGAACATGTTCCATCAACCCCCCTTTGCCAAGGCTCAAACTCATACTTTGGCTGAGGGTCATGCCTATTCAAGGCAGGAAAGTACCCTGTCCACCAGTCCAGTGTATCTAGAAATATAGGTGCTTCTATGCCTTGTGGAGTAAGCAGATCCTCCAAATGCCCCTGCTTTATTTCCGGGGCAGTCCCTCAACCTGTAGGGAGGGAATGGGGGAAATTCCCGAGGATGTCTGGTATACAGATGCCTGGAAACAGAAAGAAGCCTCAGCGGCCAGTGGGCTAAACTCAGAGCAGTTTGGTTGGTGGTAACTCATGAACCCTGGCCATTAACCTTTTGTACTGACAGTTGTGCTGTTCTAAAGGGATTAACTGTATGGCTTGAACAATAAAAAGCAAAAGGATAGATGATCATGAATAAACCCTTGAAGGGGTAGGATATGTGGAAAGACATTTGGGTTTGCCTGCAGGAAGTGAAGCAGTCCTCACTGCCTCCCACTTCCTGGCTCATAAGGTGCTGACACTTCCTGTAATCAGGAAGCTGATCCTCTAGCCTGGGTATGAGAGCAAGCAACTAAACTTTCAGTGAATACAGCAGATTGGGTGCATAGGAAGAGTAGCCTGCAGTACCCAGGTGGGATGGGGAATTGCCAAGGAGGCCGGATCGCATTTGAAATACAGTGGCTCTGTTAGTGAAGGAGCAGTTCATCCTGCATGTTCTAAACAACACCCAAGGTAATTGCCAAAGGCGTCTGGGGCCATCCACCAGAATTCTCAACAAGTGAGGGATTGGAAAATTAATTATATTGTCCCCCCCCCGTAAGTGAGTGTTCTTAATATGTTTTAGTTTGTGTGGATACCACATCTGGCTTAATCCAAGCTTTTCCCTGTCACCGTGCAAGTCAGGTTGCCACTATTCGGGGGTTATAGAATTTGAGTATCATGTATGGATACCCTTGTCGAATAGACAGTGATCATGGGTCACATTTCAAAGATCATGATGTGCAAGCCTGGGCATAAGAACATGACATTGAATAGAGGTTCCATCTTCCCTATAATCCATAAAGAGCAGGGCTGGCTGGTAAACAGGAACACTGGAAAATTAAAGCATCAGATTAGATTACTAACAGGAAAAACAACCTTGGCCAGGTGAACAAAAGTACTGTCCCAGGATTTAATTCATTTGAAAGACCAACCAGTTGCCCCTCATGCCAGCCTGGGGATCCCTGCCAAATCATCAATACTGTAAAGTTATGGAAGTCATGGGGAACAGCCATTGTCCTGACTCTCACTATGGATCAATGTGCTATGCTGCTGAGAACACCAAGACCCAACATGCCTGGAAAGGCATTATCTACTGGAATTTGCAATGAGATATCCCACTGGGATGGATGAGTTACTTTGCATCCCTGAGTGAGGGAGAGCTACTCAATCTCCACTGGAAGCTGAACCTGTTGAAACTCACTATACCTTGAATGCAACATAAACCACTGAGAGAGGGGAGATAGTGTGGGTTCTGGTCAGGCGTATCTGGCCCCCAGTCCATCTCCTCACACTGGACAGTGCTGCCTCCCCTGGTCAATATGTATGGTATGCACGACCAGCTCAAGTTCCTAAAGCTGCCAACCTCCCTCTTTCTCAAGGTCAGGTGGACATTTCTGTTTTCCATTGAAGTGATCATTTGGCCATGGTCTTTGTTCCCCCCGTTGACATGGAGGACAGTAGAGCACACATAGAAGCCCTTATTAAGGTCACCCAGCAAGCCTTAAATTATAGCCAGCCAAAGCCTGTCCTTACTGAACACTAAAATGTCTCCAATGAGAAAAACTGTTCTCCGAAAGAGGGTGGCCTTGAACATTTATACTACCTTACAAGGGGGCACCTGTGCCAGTAACCGAACAAGGTATTGTGTGTTCCTACCTGATGAGTCTGCTAATATATCATGTTTATTAAATCACATGAAGACACAACTAAATGCCTGAGAGACCTGACCCCCGTCCTAGGGGACTTAACATGTCAGTGGTCCAGATCAAGGGGCCCCTGGTGGAAAAGTTGTCACTTATTTTGGGAATCATTGTCTCAATCTGTGTTTTCTCTTGCATCAGTGCTGTGGCCTCTGCCTCCAATGCAGCCAGATATCTGCTAATGTGCCACCTTCATGTTGGTGAAACCTCTTGCTGACTGCTGAGCACACACTGAGGAAGAGGTAGACGTGTAAGATTGTAAGAGGCAGTCAGCAGAGACAAAGTGTCGGAGGATGTCATCAAGAAGACGTGACTTCAGCTGACCTGCCAGCCGAACCCAGACAATCAGAGATTCCTCATCCCCTCCCTGTCCTTGGAATGTGCATTCTGCTAGGCTTCCCAGCACTCAGAAGCTACCTGAAGGATACAGCCCTGAGATGGTAACACTGGTGATGAGACCGTCTGGGCTGTGTATGCCACTGAACCCAGCTAAGGCCTCTGTATAAACTTTTAGGATTCTGGAGGGCGGATGCAGAGATCTATTCATCTTACCGCACCCAAGGTAACCCTTGCAAGTAAGTTCCCTTCCTTATTAAGCTGCCACCTACCCATCTGGAGTGATCTGCCTCTTTCTTTCGTCTCTCCCTTCCCTCGGCATATGTGGGCCAATTGCAGATGAACCCCAGGAAGCTTCAGAGGTTGCAAAGAAACAGAATGGAGCTATACAAGCACAACAATTTTTTGATATATTATTGAACTTAAATTACTATTACTAAATTATTGATTAAATTAAATATTAAATTAATATTATTCTAAAATAGATTGGTAAAAATCAAGAAGATTATCTCTAGGACAACCACTACAAAACTATATATGTATGTATAAATAGTCATTAGTAAAATGAAAATCAAAATCACAGTAAGGTACAACGTCACACATACAACACTGGGATGCACGTAATAAAAAATGAAAGATAATAACAAGTGTTGAAGAACATGTGGATAAATTGGAATCGTCATACATAGCCGGTGGGAAAGTAAAATGATGTAGCTGCTTGGAACACAGTTTGGTAATTCATCAAAATGTTAAGCCTAGGGTTATCATATGACCCAGCAATTCCACTTTTAGGTATACACCCAAGAGAACTGAAAACATATCCGCACAAAAGCTGATAGCGACCTTATTCATAACAACTAAAAAGTAGAAACAACCCAAACTATATTCAGTTTATTGTCTGAGTCCCTGGACAAGCTCAGAGTGCTTGGAGGAAAGAGCAATTGTAGGAAAAATGTGAAAATACTATTTTCATAAATAATTTTATGAAACACACAGCCCAGACTGTGCTCTGTGATTCCCAGGTGGAAAACTGTTCTCCAAATCGGGAGAGCTGACCATTCTGCCTACTTATTTTTGGTAAGCAGGACTTCTCTTGTCCCTTTTGGGCCTGAGTGGCTTTATGCAAAGTTCAAGGGTAGAGCAATCCACATGAAAGAACTTTTCTCTGAGTACATCAGAAACAACCTCTCCCGATGCCCAAAGGTCACTTAGTGATAACTTGCAGAGGATTGGGGTGGGGTTGGGGTACAGTTGTCCAGGAGTAGGGAGACACCTTGTTAAAATGTAACTGTTATAAAATGAGACAATTTATACCGACTTGGGAATCTGAAGATATGTGAATATGAAGGTATATTTAAAATATGAATGAAAGAGTTAACTATGTTATCTCCAGTGTTGACCCCCAGTGTCAAAATAAAATTACACTACCCCAAAGAGCGAATACATCTGTTTTCTATTTTTCAGTTAATCAACATATTACATCTCTTAAAAGAAGGTACATGGGAGGAAAGTACTTCCATTCTTCTGAGTACTGAAATAAGTCTCTTTCCCAAAAGATTTTTATATATCCTGACTTTAAGAAATAATATCTATCATATATACATTATAAATGTACATACTGAATGACTGAATAAGATCAATGTATCTGCATATATTCATGGATAATAAAATTCTTTCTTTCTTCTTTGGGAAATTTCCCAGGTCTTGAATTGAAAAAAAAAAAAAACAAAAAAAGCAAAAAAACAGAATGGCCATCATCAAAAAATCTACAAACAATAAATGCTGGAGCGGGTGTGGGGAAAAGGGAACCCTCTTGCACTGCTGGTGTGAATGTAAA
>NC_041221.1:33997450-34007393 GCF_002837175.3 Physeter macrocephalus | reverse complement strand
AAGCAACCTAAGTGTCCATCTACAGATGAATGGATAAAGAAGATGTGGTACATATACACAATGGAATATTACTCAGCCATGAAAAGAAACATAATTGAGTTATTTGTAGTGAAGTGGATGGACCTAGAGTCTGTCATACAGAGTGAAGTAAGTCAGAAAGAAAAACAAATACCATATGCTAACACATATATATAGAACTTAAAAAAAAAATGGTTCTGAAGAACCTAGGGGCAGGATGGGAATAAAGATGCAGATGTAGAGAATGGACTTGAGGACACGGGAAGGGGGAAGGGTAAGCTGGGAGGAAGTGAGAGAGTGGCATGGACTTATATACACTACCAAATTTAAAATAGATAGCTAGTGAGAAGTAGCTGCGTAGCACAGGGAGATCAGCTCGGTGCTTTGTGACCCATAAGAGGGGTGGGGTAGGGAGGGTGGGAGGGAGGGAGACGCAAGAAGGAGGAGATATGGGGATGTATGTATATGTATAGCTGATTCACTTTGTTATAAAGCCGAAGCTAACACATCATTGTAAAGCAATTATACTCAATAAAGATGTTAAAAAAAAATTAAAAACTCTTGTGCATCAAAGGACACGATCAGCAGAGTGAAAAGGCAAACCACAGAATGAGGGAAATATTTACAAATTATGTATCTGATAAGGGGCTAATATACAAAATAGACAAAGAACTTCTAAAACAACAGCAACAAAAAACAAAGAATGCTGATTTTAAAATGGGCAAAGGACTTGAATAGGAATTTCTCCAAAGAAGATATAAAATTTGACAATAAGCACATGAAAAGATGCCCAGTATCACAAATCACTGGGGAAATGCAAATCAAAACTACACAAGAACTATCACTTCATACCCAATAGGATGGCTATTATTAAAACAACAACAATAACAAACAAAACAAAACAAAAACAAAGTGTAGGCAAGGATGTGGAGAAAGTAGAACCCTTGTACACTACTGGTGAGAATGTAAAATGGTGCAGCTGCAGTGGAAAACAGTGTAGTGATTCCCCAAAACGTTAGACATAGAATTACCGTAACGTCCAGCAATACAACTCTGGGTCTGTACCCCAAAGGAATGAAAACAGATACTTGAATAGATATTTGCACGCCCATGTTCATAACAGTATATTCACAACAGCAAAAGGTGGAATGTAAACAACCCACACTCCCATCACAATTACGGATAAACAAAATGTGGTCCTTCCACACAATGGAATATTATTCAGCCTTAAAGAGGAAGGACATTCTGACACCTACAGTAACATAGATGTACCTTGAGGACATTATGTTCAGTGACATAAGCCAGTCACAAAAGGACAAATACTGTATGATCCACTTACTTGAGGTCCCTGGAGGAGTCAAATTCATGGAGCCAGAGCAGTGGTCGCCAGGGGCTGTGGTACCTGGCATTGTCTAACAGGTGTAGAGTTTCTGTTTTGCAACATGAAAAAGTCCTGGAGATGGACAACAATGATGGTGACACAACAAAGTGAATGTACTTAATGCCACTGAACTGTACATTCAAAATGGTTAAAATGGTAAATTTCATGTTGTATACATTCTACCACAATTTAAAAAAATAAAGAGGCTAAACTTAACTTCATATGTATTTTATAATAGAATGTTAAGCTTTACAGATCAAGTTCTTTATACATATCAAAGTTAGCATTAAACTATAATGTAGTGAAACAACAAAAAATTTAATAGAACTAATGCACTATATCAACGTTCTTGTATGAGTTCTCGTTAAAATTAAGTTTAGGAGTGAGTTGTGATTCTAAGCTAAGAGATGTTAAATAATTTAAGTGTGTAAAACAGTATTCGAATGTGTACGTGAACTTGATTTGTTATAACCTTAATTTATTACATATATGAGAGTAAAAAAAGAAAACAAACTTTCACCTGTATAAACAAATTCAATAGTTACTAAAATGTACAATAACTATTAAAATTACTACTTTAAGGCTACTTTAGAGGTTTTCCTTGAGACAGACACAAAGAGCTAAGCACTTACCTCTTTTTTTTCCTATAGAATCATGAAAACCTTATCATCACTTTATCAATTTATAATGATTTTCTGACAGTTAAAGGCAGAAAGGGAATAACACTCTACTACCCTAGTAACAGTGTTCAGGCCCACAGAGAAATTTTAATAGTTATAAACCAAATTATGGGATTAAAGAGGTCAGAGAGATCAATTTGTTTTATATTCTAGTTTATACTTCTCATTTCAAGAACTTCATGGAGTAAGAACTATACTTGAAGCAGTTATAAAATGTGAAATTTATCAGGCCCTGAAATTTTATTTTACTTTTCCCACTTTAAGCAAAACTTTTCTCTCTTTATGTTATCTCTTCAGTAGATTATTATAAAAAAACTATAATCCATTTTCTCATTTACTGATTACTGATTATTCATCTATTTTTCTTTCTAAATGTATTAAACATGTTTTAAAATGGAAAATATGTTTTGCCATTAATAAAGTCAATACATTTTGAATATGAAATCCAGTAAATAAATACAAAAGCTTTCAATTAAATTACATCTCAAGTTCCATTAACTGTTCTTAAATATTCTATTTAGATAGTAGAATTTCTGCTTAGATAATCTAGGGTAAATTTTCTAAAAAGATTGCTCTAGTAGCTCTTTAATGCTTACTATATTAGGTCAACTTGGATAACAGGAGGAAAAAACAATAAAACAAAGCTGGTCTAAGAATTAGTGATAATTGTTGATTATCTCAGACATAAATGAGCTTCCAAGAATACTACTATTGGATTTGTCATTGTTTTTCTGCCTTGTTTTAACGGCTACATAAGATCACAATTTATGGTGTATTATTACTTCATTTATGCCTTTTACTATTTAGATACTTATTTTGTTTTCCTTTTTTGAAAATTTAACATAACATTGTAGTTATTATCTGTATATAAGAATTTGTATTTGCATATAACTTTGGTAGTGTTTTCTAGCAGAGACAAAATTTCATGTGCTCTGTTGAGGAAATACTTTTCAGGAGAAATCTATGGGAGTAAAGGAAGCAAGATAGTCATAGCTAATGGGTATAAGACTAGAGAAAATATGGTCTCAGATAAATCAGCCTTGGCCTTATCTATAGGGGAATATGGAACATAAATCACATCATAAAGTTGCCTTTACTTTGAGGTAATGTGGTTGGCCTTTTGTAATTCCAGTATAATTCAATATTGAAAGAAGGATGCCCCTGGCAGAGAAAGGGGTTCTCCTGAGTAAGAAAGTTCTTTTCAGCCTAAAGACAATGGTCCTGAAAAGAGGATAGCCTTGAACCATTAGCAGCCAACACTTAACAACCACTGAGGAAGGGTGGATAGGGTACCAGCTGGCATCTGCTACATCTCATCTCTTTTTCCACCTAGATTCACTTTTTTCTAACTTTGTTTACTGCATCTAGGCAAAGCTACTCCAGGGTGCTGGATCATCACAACTGGGGAGAGTTACAAAGGGAAGGGTTATTGGGATGAATTACATCCTTCACTGCTGCAGTTGGTCCTGAGGTCTTAACTGTTTACCCAGCATCTCCCTTCTCTACCACCCATTTAATTAACATTGTCTCTTGGCTATCATTTCTATTGGTCTGGTTTACTTGCTTGGTGGAGATCCACAGAGGGTCTGAAACCCTGATTATCATGACTTTATCAGGTTGTGGTTGTTCTAATTTCAACTGAGATGTACTTTTTTTTTTTTTAACATATGGACAGCCAATTATTCCAACACCATTTTTTGAAAAGGCTATCCTTCCTCTATGACATTGCCTCTGTCCTTTGTCAAAGGTCAGCTGACTTATCTTTTTATGTCTATTTCTACACTTTCTATTCAGCTTTGTTGATTTATATATCTATTATTTCATCACCACCATGTTTTCTTGATTACTGTAGGTTTATACTATTTGAAATCAAGGAGTATGAGTTCTCCAACTTCATTCTTGTTTGGAGTTGTTTTTATTTGGCTTATCTTGGTTTCTTTCTTTGCCTTTCCAAATGACTTTAGAGTCAATTTTTTGATATCTACAAAAAAAAGAATTTGATTGGAATTGCACTAAAACTATAGATCAAGTTGGTAACTGAAATCCTAACAATATAGAATGTTGCAATTCATGAACATTGACTATCTTTCCACTTATTTACATCTCCTTTGATTTACTGCATCTGAGTTTTTACCTTAGCATAGCAAATTTTAAAAATTATATCATGTAGTAAGTTGAGGGATCCAGGATTGAATGGAGAATGTGACAAAACCATCAGCTTTATCACATATATATGAAACAAACTCACTGAAGGGGGTAGGTGAAATGGTGCTCACCTAAGTACCATTAACCCTTGAACAGCACAGGTTTGAATTGCTCAGGTCCACTTATACATAGATTTCTTTTTCATTAGTAAATACAGTGGTACTCTTCGATCTGCGGTTGGTTGATGCAGAGCATACGGCCAACTAAAAGTTATACTTGGATTTTTGACTGTGAGGAAGAGCAGTGCCCCTAAACCCCTGTGTTGTTCAAAGGGTCAGATGTATATTTTTAATGAGTAAAATCTGTAAGACTAAAGGCAAAAGAAACTATACGTAGTGCTCTGCTTGATAAAATTGTTTCATGTGGGGGTATTAGGGGTACCAATTCTCATACTGCTCTATGTGTGTACTGGAATTGAACAATTAAGTAAGTGAATGGCAGTGATGGAAGCCAGGTTTCTCACAGTTGGGGTGGAGTTTTACAGATAAGTGGGGAGCGGGACTGGAATAATTCATTTGGTAATGGAGTAGAGTTGGAGAAATGAATATAAACCCATGTTTAGTTTAACATAGGTACAGATGATTACATACAGAACTATTTATCAGTATGTGTAACTACAAGGGTTAATATGCACATATATATTTCTTTACTCTCTCAACTGACAGGGTGTAGAAAAAATGACATCCCAGTAACAATAAGCACCTAACATTCAGATATTGGTTTCTAAGACCATCCTCTAGTGAAAAGAACAAGGACTCCTTGGAGAAAAAGCTGATTCTAGGCCAGGGATAGGAAATATACAAGATAAGCCTAGAACATGTATAGTGCTAGAAGATAAGAAAGTACTAAAAAAATAAGCACACACACACACACACACACACACACACACACACACACACACACAATCATGGAGCTATCTCAAAGAGAAAGAGAAGCCAACTGCAAGAGGTAAAAATGACCAAAGAAGCTGAGCAACAAAATAAGTAGTATTAGATTGTAACTCAAACTATGAAATGATATTAAACATCCAATTTTATATTTATACAGATAAACTATTGAAGAAATAAATTTTGAGGCCGAAGGGGCAAATCTTCTTGCAGAAGGCATACAGATAGTTTATCTAGATACTCCACTCTCAAGGAGACGGAGTGTAATGCCCTGCTCCTTAAGGTGGCACTACACATAGTGAATCCCTTCCAAAGGGTACAGATGGAAAGAGGAGGTGCAGATGAGTTACTTTCCAGTGAAGAAACCTAGTAAACAGTACTTCAGTCACATGATCACGGTCAACATCCACAGTGATAAATTATAAAAAATAGTTGGACTCCATTTTTTTTTTTTTTGACTGCTGACATCTTTTAAGCCTCACCCATCTCTTCGCCTTTCGGCTCCACATTAGGGGAAACTGATAAGAAAACCTTTGGAGTCCTCTCTTTGGCCCAGGAGGGACATTCAAACTATGCAAGCCCCTTCCCTTGCGGGAATCCTTACCCCAGCCTCACCACCTAACCACAATAAAAACCCCAAGCTAGTCTGTTTTTCCTGCTCTCTCAAGCCTTTTTCTGACCACTGTGGGTAAGGGGTCCATCCTGCTTCTTCAGGGTGCCACAGCATAAGTCAGGTTGATAAAACACCAAGCAAAAACAAAAATCAAAACTCTTAACCCCCGTCTTCTCATGAGAAAAACATATCATGCAAATCCCAACTGAGGGGCATTGTGTAAAATATCTGACCTGTTTTCTTCAAAACTCTTAAGGTTATGAAAAACAATGAAAATCTGAGAAACTGTCACAGCCAAGGAAAGCCCCGTTGACACAATAGCTAAGTATAATATGGTATCTTGGAACAGAAAAAGGACAACAGGTAAAAAGTAAGGAAATTTGAATAAAATATGGACTTTAATAATAATGCATCAATATTGGTGACTTGGTTGTATTAATAATAGTTCATTGGAACCAATGTACCATACTAATGTCAGATAATAATTTGAGAAACTTGGTGTGTGGTATATGGGAACTCCTACATTATTTTTGTAATGACTCTCTAAATCTAAATCTGTGCTAAAGTGCAAAGTTCATTTTAAAATAAAATAAATGAGACTGCCTGAAAAAAAATTCAGACCATTTCATCTGACTTTCATGCTTAGAATATTACTTTGACTCACACAAGTGATTAATACAGGTGTGTCTTGTACTGATCCAGGGAAATATAGTTTTCAGAAGAACATGTAGGGAAGCAGTGGTGGGAAGTAGAAGACACCAGGTAGCAGCAGCATCCTGAGAGGACTGTTGGCTGGAGAAAAGGAAAAGGCTGCACAGTGTTGATACCATGGCCACCTCCTAGTTTTCAAGGTTCTAATAGGTGAGAGAAAAACTCTCAGTTATTTAGAAAATATTATTTGAGGAAACTCTGATAACAGATAACAAATGTTTTGCTATTAATATGCTTAATTTTCACCTATAATATTAACACCATCTTATTCTCACAAACTGTTGCATGTAAATCGGTTTCCAAGTAAGTTGGTAAAAATAAAAAATGGTATAATTCTTAAAATGCAATCAACTGCTGTTCCATTTACAGGAAGTTTTTTTAAAAATTTTGAGGGCAAATTCAATGGGTTAACTTAAAAACAATTGGAAATTTACCAAAACCCAAAGAGAAAAATGGGAAAAAATATATGATCAGTTGGTTCAAAAATCAACAAATTCAAATCTTTAATAAACATACATCAGTCTCAGTGCAAATTTCTGGTTTTACATGCAAAAATAAAGTATCTGTTGTTAATTGTTCCTATTAAAAGAATAGCAAGCCTGCTATTATCCAGTTGTAGAAACTGCTCTGGGAAATACTCTCATACATTGCTGAAAATATAAATATTGCACATTTTCTAGAGGGCGTATTTTCCATGTACCAAAGTCATTTAAACTATGCATGCCCTTTGACACCAAAATCCAAATTATAAGAATTTATATTAAGAAAATTATTTGAAAAGTGATACTGGATATATATTTTCGAATTAAAAAAAACACCTCAGATATATATCCATGGGATATATTAATGATAGAATGTTTAGCCATTAAAAAAAATGAGACATTATCAGATGCATTTAAGTGATAAATATGATATTTTATGAATAGAAAAACATGAAAATAATAATGATAATGATAGTACTTGCTGAGTACTGACTTTTTATCTAAACTTCTGCAAATACTTAACATGTACTAAATCATACACTTCTATCTCCCCCTACCCTTACACAGAAAGATAAGCATTTTTACAGAGGAGAAAACTGAGGCACAAAAAATTAAATAACTTCTCTAAGGACACATAGCTAAAAATTGTGGCTGAGATACTAACTCACACAGTCAGGCTCTGAATGCCAAGGTCTGAATCACCATCCCAATAACTCTCTAGCTACACTGAGGATGCAGAAGATGATTCAATTTGTATCACAGAGTGAACCAACAAATACAATACATGTCACTTATGTCCAGGGAACAATTTGTCATAAAAGCAAAATGGCCATTCTGCATTGGTTACACATCTGTAAGAAAAAGCTTTCTATCTCCAGTTCAAACAGAAACTTCTTTTACTCACTAATAATGAAGGCCCTGAAGTCAACCAATGAGATATATTTTATAAAGACAGAGAGGCAATTTGTAGTTCCAATACATCATGCATCATATGATTTACTCTGATTTTTGCAATATTTATTTTGTCTCTGGCTAACAGGAAAATTTCATCTTGTCAACTGGTTGTCTAGGAGCAGTATGTGATTGCTAGCTGAACTTCTGCCAAATGCTTTCCTTCACCAAAAAAGAAAAAAAATGTATGTTTGAAGCAACTGTTTTATAGTTCAGTCAGCTGAGATTGTAGAGAATTCTTCTGAGCTAGGTTTAAGAAAGTGTTTGGTTTAGTAATAAGGACTTTCCCCTCTCTTGACCACAAAAGCACTCTGTGACTAGACACATGCATTTATAGGATTCAATATTGAACTAAAATTTGTTTTACTTTGTGGAGGTGTTTGAGTTTTCGTTTTTCTTCAAGTCTGCAAATTTGCACATTTATGTAATGTTGAGTATTCTTTGTGATGTTTTGTGGAGATGTAACTGAACGAAATCCTAAGTAGAAAATCAGTTTATGTCATAAGATAGGTGAAACAGTACTCCAGTTATCTAGAACTATGTAAAAACCTATCATACAAATTGGTGAATTAAACGATACTGTATTGCTATGTTTGAAGATTTTGTGTGTCAGAATTTCAACTGGGTGATTGTTCAGTTCCCCCTGGGGTACACTAGGATTCTAGGTAATGTTCAGCTGGCAGCATCTCTGGTCAGGAATGTCCAAGATGATATGATTCATAAGCTCAGGACCTTCGCAGGATGCCCAGAAGGGAGGGCTCAGCTGGGCCTTCCTCTACTTTCTAACCAGAGCATCCCCTGTCATCTCTCCATTAGGGTTATCAGACATTTTAACTGTGTACTTAAGACTCCAAGATTCCAAGGCAGAAATTGCTATCCCTCTTAAATGCTAGCCCCAGGACAGGCAGAGAGTCAAAGTGCCACATTCTACTGGTCAGAGCAGTCAGTGGCCAGTTTACATTCAAAGGAGAGGAAATAAACTCCACTGCTCAATGGAAAAAAATACCAAAGAACTTGTAGCACTATCAATACCCCACAAACAATGCTCTTTCTATAATTTTTAAAATACTTGCAGAATGTCAGAGAGTATACAGCATCTAAATTAGTTTATTGTTATTTCTTTACATGGTACTCTAACATAGACTTAGGAATACTTTTATCCATACACATTTAAATACACTTCATTTGCCTTCAGGTTCAGCTTTGAGTACAGCCTGAAAAAGGAAGATTTTTATAATCAAGTTTTCACAATGAAATAATGTTTCAAAAATAAATTAAATTTTCATCAGTATCAATGATTCACAAAGCTCAAACCATAAATAACACTATCATTGAATTCCCATTTTCACACACCAAGACTGAAATATCAGTCTTTTGTAATGATTATTAAATCACATATACACTCAGTTGAGCCAAACTGTTTCTCATTTCTCTTGGAATGTAAAATTCATATTATTAATTCTTCTTGACAAGTAGGTAGTAAAAGCCACTATAATAACTATATCTGTTGTTAGAAATATTTGCATAATTAATCCACCTGGTAAATTATATTTTATGCTTAGGAAGCTGTTATATCAACAGAACTATAATTAACCCTCTTGTAATTTTTTCAAATTTCAGTTTTATTGAGGTATAATTGAAAGATATTTAAAGAGTACATTGTGGTGATTTGATATATATATTTATAGTGAAAGGATCCCCCCCCGCAATCCAGTTAAAAGACACATTCATCGCCTGCTAGAATGACAGGAATACACATTTTTTGTCTTATTCTCACCAAAGTGTACTGTTTTATTTTATTTTTAACCATTTTTAATTATAGTACAGATTTATACAAATATTACTAGACCACAAACTTATATTTACTCAAAAAATAAAAAATTTAATTCTAAAAACTTTTTTTTTTTTTTTTTTTTCGGTACGCGGGCCTCTCACTGTTGTGGCCTCTCCCATTGCGGAGCACAGGCTCCGGACGCGCAGGCTCAGCGGCCATGGCTCACGGGCCCAGCCGCTCC
>NC_041221.1:33988616-33996780 GCF_002837175.3 Physeter macrocephalus | reverse complement strand
GTAGAAAATCAGTTTATGTCATAAGATAGGTGAAACAGTACTCCAGTTATCTAGAACTATGTAAAAACCTATCATACAAATTGGTGAATTAAACGATACTGTATTGCTATGTTTGAAGATTTTGTGTGTCAGAATTTCAACTGGGTGATTGTTCAGTTCCCCCTGGGGTACACTAGGATTCTAGGTAATGTTCAGCTGGCAGCATCTCTGGTCAGGAATGTCCGAGATGATATGATTCATAAGCTCAGGACCTTCGCAGGATGCCCAGAAGGGAGGGCTCAGCTGGGCCTTCCTCTACTTTCTAACCAGAGCATCCCCTGTCATCTCTCCATTAGGGTTATCAGACATTTTAACTGTGTACTTAAGACTCCAAGATTCCAAGGCAGAAATTGCTATCCCTCTTAAATGCTAGCCCCAGGACAGGCAGAGAGTCAAACTGCCACACTCTACTGGTCAGAGCAGTCAGTGGCCAGTTTACATTCAAAGGAGAGGAAATAAACTCCACTGCTCAATGGAAAAAAATACCAAAGAACTTGTAGCACTATCAATACCCCACAAACAATGCTCTTTCTATAATTTTTAAAATACTTGCAGAATGTCAGAGAGTATACAGCATCTAAATTAGTTTATTGTTATTTCTTTACATGGTACTCTAACATAGACTTAGGAATACTTTTATCCATACACATTTAAATACACTTCATTTGCCTTCAGTTTCAGCTTTGAGTACAGCCTGAAAAAGGAAGATTTTATAATCAAGTTTTCACAATGAAATAATGTTTCAAAAATAAATTAAATTTTCATCAGTATCAATGACTCACGAAGCTCAAACCATAAACTAACACTATCATTGAATTCCCATTTTCACACACCAAGACTGAAATATCAGTCTTTTGTAATGATTATTAAATCACATATACACTCAGTTGAGCCAAACTGTTTCTCATTTCTCTTGGAATGTAAAATTCATATTATTAATTCTTCTTGACAAGTAGGTAGTAAAAGCCACTATAATAACTATATCTGTTGTTAGAAATATTTGCATAATTAATCCACCTGGTAAATTATATTTTATGCTTAGGAAGCTGTTATATCAACAGAACTATAATTAACCCTCTTGTAATTTTTTCAAATTTCAGTTTTATTGAGGTATAATTGAAAGATATTTAAAGAGTACATTGTGGTGATTTGATATATATATTTATAGTGAAAGGATCCCCCCCCGCAATCCAGTTAAAAGACACATTCATCGCCTGCTAGAATGACAGGAATACACATTTTTTGTCTTATTCTCACCAAAGTGTACTGTTTTATTTTATTTTTAACCATTTTTAATTAAAGTATAGTACAGATTTATACAAATATTACTAGACCACAAACTTATATTTACTCAAAAAATAAAAAATTTAATTCTAAAAACTTTTTTTTTTTTTTTTTTTTCGGTACGCGGGCCTCTCACTGTTGTGGCCTCTCCCACTGCGGAGCACAGGCTCCGGACGCGCAGGCTCAGCGGCCATGGCTCACGGGCCCAGCCGCTCCGCGGCATGTGGGATCTTCCCGGACCGGGGCACGAACCCGCGTCCCCTTCATCGGCAGGCGGATTCTCAACCACTGCACCACCAGGGAAGCCCCTAAAAACATTTTTGAAATTATTTTTCTCCTCCAGGTAGTGGACTAATACTCACATGTTAAAAATTTAAAAGGTCTGTTTCTTGCAATGTTTTCACTGGCTCACGGGCCCAGCCGCTCCGCGGCATGTGGGATCCTCCCGGACCGGGGCGCGAACCCGCGTCCCCTGCATCGGCAGGCGGATTCTCAACCACTGCACCACCACGGAAGCCCCTAAAAACATTTTTGAAATTATTTTACTCCTCCAGGTAGTGGACTAATACTCACATGTTAAAAATTTAAAAGGTCTGTTTCTTGCAATGTTTTCACTTCAATGGGTCCAATTATTCACCTGTGGATCAGGGCCAATGCCACACCAAGTAAACAATGTTGACTGATTCATTTCTCATGATACTCAAAGTAAAATGCTGTATTTGGGTTGGAAGCTCATAAATCTTTGAGGGGGTAGTGGACTAATACTCACATGTTAAAAATTTAAAAGGTCTGTTTCTTGCAATGTTTTCACTTCAATGTTTTCACTTCAATTATTCACCTGTGGATCAGTGCCAATGGCACACCAAGTAAACAATGTTGACTGATTCATTTCTCATGATACTGAAAGCAAAATGCTGTATTTGGGTTGGAAGCTCATAAATCTTTGAGGTTGAGTGCAGTGAGATTCCTAAGTCCACTCTGTTCTGATATTATTAAAGATGAGATTTGAAGCCCTCCCACTGCAGCACTATAGTTTACCTGTAGTTGATACTATTGTGAATGACAGTCTCATAGTAATCTAATCAATAATTTAAGTTTTCTCCCCTGGACTGAAACATCAACCAGGGAAGGCATTTCTAAAGTAATACATTTGGTGTTTGGATAAAAGAGTTTTGGCATTTCAGAGCAGTGACTCATCCAAATTGAAATGTTCTATTTGCAAGCTCCCCCACATTCATTAATGATTTAAAATCATCTACTGTCTTTCAACAGTTTTTCCATTATTTATTTCCACCAAGGTGGGGCTAATTCACTTCATTTTTTTCCATTCCAGGTTGTAATTGAACAAATATATTTTATGTCATGTTACAGCATATCATTACTTTGGCACTCTGTAAATTTCTCACCTGACAGGAGTGTTGAAATTGTGGCTATACAGTTAACCATTCACTATTTTTGTTCAATATTTGTAATTTATCCACTAACATCCATTCATTTATTATTTATACCTCACTATTTCTAAACTTAGTTTCAAGTGAATTATTAATCCAGAATTACAAATTGTAAAGTTCTAATGGAATAAGTAAAATATTAAGTAAAAGCACACATGTAAAATTACAACTTTTCTTTAAAAAATAATGAAAAAAAGACTATTTTGTAAAAATATTTAGTTTACTTTTCTGATACAATAGTAGAAACCTTGAGGTAATCACATGCCATGTATTTATGTTTAAAAAAAATTTAATGCAATGAAAGTTTTTCTAAGATCATTTATATATATATATATGATCATAAGACTATCAGAAATTTATTTGCATTTATTCAGTTATTGCAATCTGCACCACATGTTTTTCAGGTTATGTTGACTCTCTTTTTATCTAAGACTAAAAATAGCAATTTGCCATGTTAAAGGAAAATTTATGAACAAGTAAGCACTTTTGGGACAATGGGAGGATCATTTAATCTATTGTGACTTCTATGTGAAAGTAATTCATGTGATGGGAAAGATAAAACTTAATAGTGTCTTTGCCCATTTGCAAATATATACCAAAGAATGTGTTTATGTTTTAGAAAATTATAATCCTAAATTTTCTCAGAAAAAAATTTTGGTTTGTTTTCTACCCAATGGATCAGGTGTTATGTATAAACACATAAAATGAATTCATTTTAATCAAAAGCTGGGTTTTTTTTAGAAAAGATCAACAAAATTTAAAAGCTTTCAAAATTCAAAGCTTTCAATGGAAAAAGAGGGAAGATTGAATGACAAAAGTCATCAGTTAGAGAGAAAATTACAACCTACTTTACAGAGATTAAAAAAAGATTACAAAGAGATACTAAAAACAACTGTCTACCACAAATTAGACAATTCTTAGAAAACACAAACTACCACAAGTACTTCCAGAAGAAATAGAGTAATTATGAATACAATAAACACATAGACAACATCATACTTAATGGAGTAAGACTGAATACTTTCCTCCTACCATCTGGAATAAGACAGAATTCCCTCTTGCCACTCTTATAAACATTGTACTGGAAGTTTAAGTTAGGATAATTAAAGAAAAATGTAATAAAAAGCATCCAGATAAATCCATTTTGCTAGGTATGGGGTAAAGTATTGTTCAGGGAGTTTAGCTGAAGACAGCAAAATCCACTCTAAGTTAAGCATGAAGAAAATTATTAAAGAAAACGTATCAAACTACTGGAAGACCTACTGAAATAGGTTGTAAACTGAACTTCCAGGCATAATTCATACTAGAGCCCCAAATAGCTGCCCCAATAAAAAGCCGCAGTCTCCAGTGATCCTAGAAATACATAGCCTCTGCAGCTATATACAAGCAAAATGAAATTTTTTTGCTTTTGCAAACAAATAATATTACATATTACAAACATGTGCTCCAGCAAGAAAATAAGGGTATATAAAGGGGAAAAAAGATGCAAGAATCAAGGGTTAGTGTGGCAGGTAGACACACAGGAGGTCCCGCATGACCTCAGTCTCATGGTTCTTATGCAATTGTGTGACCTCCTCTAATTGAGTGTGAGTGAGGTATGTGGCTTGCTTCTAAACAATAGAAGATAGTGAGTTCCATGTAATTTTCACGTTGACTTGTTCAACATGAGAAAAAAATTGTAAGACTCTCTTTGATTTTTACAATGTTGTGACCTTTAAAATTACTGACAAGTTTTGTTCTATCTAATGTTTATCATAATTAGATACAGATTATACATTTTTTTTTTTTGGTCAAGAATACCATTGCATACTTGCAAGTGGTACAAAATTTTGAGTTGTCACGTTAGTGATGAACTAATTTTTTTAAAAATTTTTATTGGAGTATAGTTGCTTTACAACTTTGTGCTACTTTCTGCTGTGAGGAAAAGTGAATCAGCTATACATATACATATATCCCCTCCTTTTTGGATTTCCTTCCCATTTAGGTTACCACAGAGCACTGAGTAGAGTTCCCTGTGCTATACAGTAGGTTCTCATTAGTTTCCTGTTTTATACATCGTAGTGTACGTTTGTCAGTCCCAATCTCCCAATTCATCCCACCCCCCACTTTCCCTCCTTGGTGTTCATACGTTTGTTCTCTACATATGTGTCTCTCTTTATGCTTTGAAAATAAGTTCATCTGTACCATTTTTCTATATTCCATATATATGCGTTAATATACAGTATTTGTTTTTCTCTTTCTGACTTACTTCACTCTGTATGACAGTCTTTAGGTCCATCCATGTCTCTGCAAATGGCACAATTTCAAACTAATTTTGATCACATGATTTGTTGAAGTCAGCCAAGTTTCTCCACTGGAAAGTAACTGTTTGCCCCTTTGTGATTAGCAAGTGCATTTTGCAGGGAGCTATTCTGATATTATGCAATTTTTCATTTTTCATGGAACTTTTTCCCACAGTTTATGCATCCGTTTATATTTTTTGCCAAAATTAATCATTGTGTCATAGTTGCCATATGGCAGTTTTCTAATTCCAACATTTGACTTACATTTATGAATTGTCCTTTTACTGTAAGAAAGAGCCCCCTTTTCTCCCTATTCATGTATTTATTTATTGTATCATTATAAGTACATATAACCGCTCTGAAGGAGCCTTGATTTTTTTTTAGTGGTGAATGTAATTAGAGCCCAAGTTTTCAGTGCTAGTTATGTTCCCAGCTCTCACTTTTTCAAAGGACATAGCTAAAGCACACACACACACACACACACACACACACACACACACACACACACACATTACAGTTGTTTTTTTCTATCTGTTGAAAACCATGAGGTCAACACTAGTACCTCTAATTCCAATTCTAATTCAATACCAGAATCTATAATCTAACTTCCTCCCTTTCATTTCTGTATCCCCTGACTGTGGGGTACTGTAGTGGGATTCTCTAAAGTAATAATTTTTTCTTAAAAACTCTGTAAATTTCCATAAGTTTGAGCTTTTTACACTCCTGATGTGGGTTAATCATCTAAACAAAACTTACATAATTTGAAATTTCTTTGTGATAATCTCTTTGCTCACTTTTGGTATCTAATATCATTCAACTTACTATTTCAGCCAAAACTTACATATTGGTTCCCTGTTACATATATACTTTGGTACTGAAATAGTTAAAAATCATATTTACCCTATACATTATTCTTTAAAAATAAAATATGGAGGTAGGACATCTGAAAATTTTTCAATGCAATAGTTCCATAGTTTCTTACATTCTAAGAATTTAGTCTTAGAATGTAACTCTATAAATACTCTTAACTGCTTTAGTGGAACGTCATCAGATTACCAGTAACTGGTTTCACCTTTCCTGTTCTTACTGCATGACATCATCTTATATAACTCTATGATTTGGATTTAAATTGGATCTGAGTTACAATTTCAAACCTCTCAATCTAAATTGATAAGGGAAGAAGAGCTAAGAGTTATTTTTTACCTGAATAAAAGGTGTAGAACGCCACCTATGCAACCATGCTAAGGAATATGCAATTTACATACCTAATAGGAAAAAATCCACAGTTGAATATGCTAATTTTGCCCTAAATCAGTAAATGTGGAGGAAAATACCCAAAATAAAAATTGCAATTTTTGAATTCTAGAAAATAAGTAATAAAATACCATGAAACAGGAATATTTTATTCAAGTTATCTCTTTTTAAAATAATTTTCTATTTTTCTAATATTTAAAAAATTATTTATTATCACTCTTTGATATTTTATTAACATATGTTTCTTTGTTTTCCAAACTTTCATACAGAAAATTGTTTTTTACTATATTAATAAAAAGTTGACCTGTGTAAAAGCATCCCTAGAAGAAGCATCTGAGGCAAATTACACTGTAATAGTCACACTTTCAAAATGGAAATTGATATAAAATTTTGTTAAAGCCTATATCATAGATTTAAAGTTCAATAAATTATTAATAAAGAATATTTGAGATAGAAATGGTCTATATATACAAATATATATACACATTTGTATAGTGAACACTGAGTTATTCTAATATTTTTATGCTTATCTTCCATTATAAAATCAAAATAAATGTTAAGCAATTCTAATTATTTTGCTGCCTGCATTATTCTTGAGGGATTAGGAAATAAGTATCAGTCAAATATTGTTTTTTGAATAATTGCAGGGTACAAAAAAAAATCATAAAAATATCCAAGAGGTAATCTATATGATCTTTGAAAGTATTCATGGAGTGGTATAAATGTGAGGGAAAAAAATAATTGAATGATTTAGAATATGACATGATCTCTAAAGATATTTTACATTTCTAAGATTTTCTAATTCTCTAATTACAGACTTCGAAGTGGTGAATATATTTTAAATTTAAGCCATTTATTACTATTATATAGTTCAAAGTCATAAATGAATTTACAATGTCCGTTCATTTTGTGTTTTAAGTGGTGTATACTATTTTATTTCCCATAGTTAATTTTCCAAATCAGAATCTATCCTGCATTTTTAGAAGACTGCTGTGGTATCTTCTTCTTTGTAAATTAGATTCCTATTAACCAGATTCACAGAGTATGGAACAAAAAAAACCATAATTAAAATGATAAATAGGGTTGTTTAAATCACTGTTAATGATCAATACATCATGGACTTCAAACAAAAGTCTGGACACTAGTATTGGCATATGTACTTGAGTAGCAGGCCTCGGTGAGGGTCCTGAAAACCCGCTTAGTAGATCCTACTTATAAACATGGCATTCTAAAAAGGAGGCCAAATTATAAGCAGAATTTTATTTGGACAGAGTGGAATAAGAATGAAGGGAACTGGCTGGTCATTTAAAGGCAATTAACATGGCCAGCAATCAGCTAGTATCCCAGAAATGAGGCAATATCTTTCCCAGGATGAGATTCACACATCTCACTCCTCTCATGCCAAAGGGTAGGTAACATAACACCACCTCGACCCACCTTTGGAAAAAATCTGCTGCCCTATTCTGGTACATAACATATATAATAGCCTGACCAAGGTCATTTTGTAATGATACCATTTTCAAGCCAACTTTCTTCTTCAGAATTTCACAAAATGAAATTTGCAATGTGCTTGAGATGAAGAAAAATTAAAGATTACTGTATATTAGAGAAGCTATATAAATGAAATCCCAAATTCCAGAAGTTTTACATAGACATGTTATTTGTTAGCTCATATAATTCTACCATGCACGTATTCTTGGTTAGTGAGTCTTTTCTCCACATGGTGATTCAGGCTCCCAGACTCCTTCTATTTTGTTTTTTTTTTAACATCTTTATTGGAGTATAATTGCTTTACAATGTTGTGTTAGCTTCTGCTGTATAACAAAGTGAATCAGCTATATGTATACATATATC
>NC_041221.1:33910805-33988606 GCF_002837175.3 Physeter macrocephalus | reverse complement strand
TTGTGTTAGTTTCTGCTGTATAACAAAGTGAATCAGCTGTATGTATACATATATCCCCATATCCCCTCCCTCTTGCGTCCCCCCCCCACCCTCCCTATCCCACCCCTCTAGGTGGTCACAAAGCACCGAGCTGATCTCCCTGTGCTATGCAGCTGTTTCCCACTGGATATCTATTTTACATTTGGTAGTCGCTGGGTCCATAGCACCCAGCTAATTGTAACTGAAAGTGATGGTACAGATGCCCTTCTTCAATAAACTCTTGTCTAAGAGTGTCATACATTTCCATTCAGAGTGGAAAGAAACAAGTCACTGGGCTGTACCTAGGTTTAATGAGGCCTAAGAAATATAGGCCTTGGTGGGCAGCTGATTCCCATCAACAACTACACACTATGGAAGGAAAATCATAAATTTTTGTTGGATAACCAGCTATGTCTGCAACCTGTCGATTATCAATTCCATTTTATATAGCTGAGAACTGTGACTCAAAGGTTAATTTTGTTCCAATATTACACAGCTAGTATATGGTAGAGTTATGACTGAAAATTTCATCTCTCTTTTCACTCCACCACCCTCAAAATGCTTGTGTTTTATTTCATTTGCCCTTTATTATTAGGTCACATAAATAGAAACATGTACTAAGAAAAATGTTGGCAATATTTATAAACTACTGCTCATAAAGTTTTTAAATGCTCTTTTTCATATACCAAATTCTTCAAAGAACAGAATATGAAGCAGAGGCCTTTTGTACTTGTACATTACTCAGGACCGCAGAGAGAAGAGGATTATGTCACCTTACCTAAGGATGGGGACTGGCTGCTGGGAGAACCACCCATGTGATTAGAGGGTTGGAACTTTCAGTCCCATTCCCCTGACCTCCTGGCAGAGGAGAGGGACTGGAAGTTTAATCAATCACCAGTGGCTAATGGTTTAATCAATCATGCCTGTGTAATGAAACTTCCATAAAAATCCAAAGGGACAAGTTTGGAGAGCCTCCTAGTTGATGAATAAGTGGAGATTTGGGAGAGCAGTGAGCTAGAAGAGGATTTGAAGGCTCCTTGCCTTCTCCTCATACCCTGCCTTAAGCTTCTCTTCCATCTGGCTGTTCCTGAATTATATCCTTTCATAAAAAACCAGTGATCTACTAAGTAAAATGTTTCTCTCAGTTCTCTGAGCCTCCCTAGCAAAATGAACAAAGGATGGGTCTTTAGAACCTTCAGTCTGTAACTGGTTGGTCAGAAGCACAGGTAACCATCTGGATCAGAATTGGCATCTGATGTGTGTGTGTGAGGGGCCATTCTTTGTGGGACTGAGCCCTTAACCTGTGGGATCTGACATCGTCTGGATAGTTAGGGTCAGAACTGAGCTGAATCATAGGACACTCGGCTGGTGTCAGAGAATTGCTTGGTGGTATGGAGACTTCTGACTCCTCTCCCTTCATCAGAATTGGAATTGGAAGTTGAATAATTTCCATGAAAAATACATAGTATTTTTCAAATCTAGTTCCTATATAATTAATCCCTTTAAATATAATATTTTTAAGCTGGTGAACTAAACTCAACCCTAGGCTCATTAAAGCTCAAGTAAGTCTTATTTCTAGGATTAGAATATTTTATTCTAGGATCCACAAAGAATATTTGAAGTCCCCATATATTTTCAAGTATATATATATAACATATAACATATATAATAACATAAAGTTTATGCACTAGACAAAATTGTACTGTTTATTCTATTTAAAATAGCCTATTACGGTCTAAGATACAGAGTTTAAAATAAAATTGCTGTCACTGAGCTATTTGTTCCCTAGCAGATGTCAATAAAAAGCTTTCTATTACATGTTAAATAAAGCCTTAGTGAAGGTCAAACTTAGAATAAAGTAGCGATGACCTATTATAATTCATGACGGACAATGACAGCAGCACTTATGTTCAATGTCAAACTCTCCCTGAAGAAAAATTTTGAGGAGTTACTGGAGAAGCAGGTATGCCTCATTTACAAGGGCTATTTTCTTCTCTTTAATTTCGAGTAGAGTGAAATATTGTTAGAGCCTACAGACAAGTTCAAGTGGAAACTTTACCTTTGTTAGCGTTGTTTGTGTAGCTGAGATGTCCACAGGCTCAATCTCTTCAGTTCATCAGTGACCAGGTGTACGTAAACAGTTAACCTCCAGATACAAAAACCAAGATGACAACTGCATGAGAACAACAAAATAGTCCTCTGGCTGGTGTCTCTACATAATATTTCATGATGTCCTTTCTTTGCTTTACTGAGTCCCCATGTGTCCCAATGCACAACCCACAAAGCTTCCTGAGAAGCCTCACTGCCCATGTGCTAATGCACTGAAACCCCCAAATTCGGGTGAACAAACTGTTAAAAACTCAAAGTTGCCATGATAAGTATGATTCTGTGGAAAATGAATAAAAGAGCCTTTCAACAATTTGTTATGTGTCTTTTTAACTGGGTCATCTGGCATTGTTGAGGCCGCATCCCCCTCAAACCCAAGTCTATGTACCACAAAGCCACTTACTGCAGACACATGT
Organism: Physeter macrocephalus; assembly: GCF_002837175.3. Classification (NCBI taxonomy): domain Eukaryota; kingdom Metazoa; phylum Chordata; class Mammalia; order Artiodactyla; family Physeteridae; genus Physeter; species Physeter macrocephalus. Next base: position 33,986,066 of record NC_041221.1, on the reverse strand, counting down.
GGCTCTCTGATGGCTTTATTTCTGGGCATGTACTTGGGCTCCAGGCAAACTTGGAGGATCATAGAATTAATGACCTGAGTCATGTAGGAACCGTCAATCCATGGCAGAGAGAGAGTTGGCTCCCTTGCCCCCAAGAGGGTAACTCTGAGGGGTGTGCTACATCTCTCTGGGCTTTGTAGCATGAAAAGCCTCATTCACCAACAGCAATAAGATGTTAATAAGGCACATTTTATTGGCTTTCTTCCTATCTTACCTCATTTTCCACTCTCATCTATTGCTTCCTGATTCTTCTCAAATAAATTATTTGTACACCAATTATTATCTTAGCATCTACTTCTGAAGGAAACCAAACTAAGAATCAAGGCCGTCCCATAAATCCTTCTTAAACGGTTCCACTGTTTTCCACTTACGCTATTTGTCCTCAGGATAATCAAAACCTTACCTGTAAGTTACATATTGTATCTCATTTATATGTACCTTTCCTCATTATGTCCAAAATATGCCTTGTCCTCTGGCATTTAGAACAGATTGTTTAATTCTTGTGTTCAGCATCAAAGGACCTAATTGAATTTTGCTGCAGAGATATATTATAAAAAAAGAGGTATCTTTAAAATTGGGGATCCCATTTAGTGTGGTGAAACGTTCACACTTTCAGAACATGTATGAAATAAGGCAGACTGAGTGAACAAAATGTTAGAGCACCCTTCTCATATTCAGTTCATATAATCCTTGAGAGACTATGACAGGTTGAACCCCTTACTTTATCTCCCTCCCCTTCCCTGTTTTAGTCCTTCCAGTGGAACAAAGAATTGACTATCTGATTTGATCAAGAAGCTAAAATTGGAAGATGTTTTAATAGTTTCTTTAACAAACAGTAGGGGGAGCTTTTAGCTTGTATAGAGCAGAACAGTATTCGTAATTTATTATTTGGTAGAGAAAATCAGAGAAATGAAACATTATGGTTCTTTCAAAATATGTTTTAGAAGAATTAAGTTGTCTCTGATTCCATTTTCATGGATGACGTGGTATCTTTAACTTGTTACACAGTTAAACAACATACTAGAAAAAGATATATTGCTTCTTGCTGACTTTACTGAAGTGATCTGGTCTTTATTGGGTTACTAAATGTGGTTTATCTTGGAACAGTATGAGAATATTCTAGGGCTCTTGGAATTATGTTACAGTTGTCAGCTTCTCATTTCCTAAGGAAATGGATCTTTGGCAAACAGTAGTGAAGAAAGCATACAACAGGCAAACATATAATTCCAAAAATAAATATATAGAAAGAAAGTGTGAATTATCCTGATCTTCAAAGCATGAGGACTATAGTAATAGGCATACATGTTTTTGTGTACATCCTGAATGCAAAAACATTCTGAATAGTCAATTAACCATAAGTGAAAAGATTTAAATTCTATGTCAAATTTACTTCATTTCTAAGATACTTCAATGTAGAATGAGAATATATATTGCTTTTCCTTTCCATTTAAATAATTTATTATTTCATTAACTATCTAGATTTGAAGTTTTGTATGAACACAGGTCCCTGAAATCACACTCAATGACCTGATAGTATAAAAATGCAGGCTGAAGAGGGGAAAAAATGGCTAGAGGGGAATTGTTTTCTTACAGGAAACCACATTCTCTCCTTGACTATTTTTGTGATATGAATTGCATGATCTTTGTGTAGAGTCCCTCTGACACAGCATTCCTTTCTGTCACTATTTATTGAGCAGAGTGGCATAGTGAAAGTAGCACCGCTTTGCAATAATAAAACCTAGGCTCACAAGGGAAGGATATTAACATTTATTGAATATATACTGTGTCTCAGACTTTTTATTAGGTATGTTGCATTTATTATCCAGTTTAATTTGACCCACAGAAAAACATTATGATGTATCGTAAATTGTGTATACAAGTATACTTTAGAAATAGAATCTCTGGGTTAGAATAAAAACTCTACCACTTCTAGGTTGTGTAATCTTGGGAAAATCACTTAACTTCTCTGTGCTTCAGTTGTAAAACTACAAAAAGAAAAAACTGAAGATGATAATGGTAGTAACTACATTATAGAGTTATTATGGGGATTAAATATGTTCTTATAACTAAAGTGCTTATTTTACTACCTAGAAAATATTGAGAACTAAATAGTGTGGGAGGTTTAGTCCACACCTTTAAAATAAGAAGACTATTAGAAAGTTAATGGCAACTGTGTAGGATATTTTTCTAATGGGCAAATCATGCGTTAGTTAGGATTTGCATCTGGATTTGTTTAAACAGGTATCCTGGCTCTTATATTGTAAAATCATGAGGCACTAAACTACCCACCATCCTAGATAAAAAGAGGCCAAAGGAGAATTAGAGCTAAGTGCCTGTGACACAGAAGACATTCAATGCATATCTGCATGGAAGATGAATGAATGTGTAAATTAATAATGTGTCTGACTTCTGAGCCTTTCCATTATATCAGCTTGCTTCTAGCTCAGCCAGTATGCATATCAATTGAAGGAAAGCCTTTGATGTCCTTTGACAAGTCAGATGAGTGTTATCATCTGTCTGTCAACCACAACCCCATTACAGTTTTCACATGATAAATGAGGTGGATTATGGAAGAAGTACTTTAAAAACCTTAGAACATCATTTAGGAGCATGCTCTTATCTGGCAGGTGATAGAGTACATATTAAAAAACAAACCCGGATTTGAAGCTTGCTAGGTTTGTGACTTTATAATTACTTAATCTTTCTAAACTTTAGCTGTCTCAAGGGTAAATGAGTGTAATTGTTCCCAACTTATAATGAGAAGTAAATGTGGCAGTACTACATGTAAAGTACTTCGCTTAATCCTTATTTTAGTGCTTATCAACACAGAAAGTATTTGGTATCAGCCAGTTATTACTATATGGTATGATTGTTGTAGTCATTGTTATTTTAGCAAGACACATTTATAGGCAGCATTCTTTTCAGATAAATAGCAAATTCCAGACATACATGCTACTATGTCCCTATTCTATGACCACGACAGCTGTTGCTCATTTGCTATGATCTTTCTCTTCCTGCTGCACGAGGCAACTGCTACTGACTGGAATGGTAAATGGGATGTAAGTTGCTTGCTATCTTTTTCTCTAAAGATTATTTTCATAAACTACACTGTATATGGACAATGAAGATAATAACTCAAAGGCGGTTTTTATGCAAAGAGTAATGGCAATAAGATGGTGGAATAGTAAGTCTTAGGCTTATTTTTCTCACAGAAGCAGTGATTTAACAATACACAGACCAAAATAGCTTTAGGAGAAATTCAGATCCCTGTCAAGAGGTTGTAGTACCCCAGCTGAGCACGAAACTGACCGTGAATAGTCACATTGAAGGAGATAAGGAGAATAGTTTCACTTTACCTACATGAGTTCAGTCCCCCCTACCCCAAACTGGCTCAACTCAGTGCTAAGAGAAATCACCACTGACTGTGACTTTTCCCTTAAGGGAAAAGCTATGGAGAGTGACTCCAGTCTCCTAGGGCTGCCTAAAAAAATGATTTTTGTTTAGCCTCACCTAGAGTGCTGACAGAACGGACATAGTTTGGATGCCTGGCCAGCTAAGAACAAAGGAAAGCAGAGGGCAGCTTGCTGCAGCTGGCACAGCTGTGTGAGAATGGGAGAAGGCACAGACCCTGAGGCTGATCTCTCTCTCAAATTAGAGGAAAAGAAGTAGAGCCTCCTCCAATATCCAAGCCTGTGGTAAAACAGTCAGAAACCAGAGAGTGCAAGTGATTACAGGCTCTTGGGGAAAAAAAAACTATGTCTGATTAGTAATAAAAATGCACAAGTCCATAGAATAGGTTTGAGAAGCCCCCAGAAACTCCAGCTGAGCTGATTGGTGAAGGTCATTCCCTCATGAAGCCGTTCTGTAAAGACTAGGAGACTTGTGTCTTCAAATACACAGCTACTGATGTAAATCTACAAGGAATACAAAGAGGGCAACAACATGACTCATTAAAATACTCAAAATAAATCTCCAGTGATCAACCCTAAAAAAATGGAGATCTATAGATTATATTTTAAAAATTCAAGAGATCTCAGATAGACAACTAAAAATCAGGAAAACAATACATGAACTGAATGAGAAAATCAACAGAAGAAATAGATACTATTAAAAAAAAAGTCCTAAACAGAAATTCTAGATCTGAAGAATACAATAACTGAACTGAAAAATTCACTACAGGAGTTCAACACCAGACATAATCAAGCAGAAGAAAGAATGAGAGAATACAAAGACAGGTCATTTGTTATCCACTCAGAGGAGAAAAAAAAAAAAAAAGATGAAAAAGAATGAAGAAATCCTAAGGGTTTTATGGGACTAAGAACATCTTAAATAAAGAGCAACAATAAAACTCTCTGGTAAAGGCAAATATATAGACAAATACAGACTATTGTAATACTGTAATGGTGGTTTTAATTGTACTATAAATGTTATAACACAAAAGCATTAAAAATAATTATAATGACAAAAATGTTAATCAATGTACAATATAAAAATATATAAATTTGGGATTAATAATATAAAACGTGTGTAAGGAAAAGAAATAAAAAGGTAGAATTTTGTATTTGATTGAAGTTAAGTTGTAGGCAGCTTAAAATAGGCTTTAAAATTCTAAGAGGTTTTATGTAAGCCTCATGGTAAACACATACACACACACAGAGTTGTTAAAACTAATAAACAAATTCAGCAAAGTTACTGGGTGCTAAAAATTGAAATACAAAAGTCAGTCATGTCTCTATAGACTAACCACAAACTATCCAACAAGGAATTAACAAAACAGTCTCATTTACAATAGCATAAAATAAATATAATACTTTGAATAAAGTGAATATAATATAAAATAAAATAATATAAAATGAATATAATACTTTGAAATAAACAACCTAGGAGTTGAAAGATGTACAATGAAAAGTACAAGAAATTAAAGGAGACATAAATAGATGGAAAGACACCCCAATAGTAAAATTAATATGGAGCCACAAAGGGCCCTGAATGGCGAAAACAACTTTGAGAAAGAACAAAGATGGAACTTCCTGACATTACCTGATTTTCAAAAATATTACAAATCTACCGCAATCAAAACAGTATGGTACCGGCATAGATCCAGACATAGACCAGTGGAGCAAAATAGAAAGCCAACAAATAAACCCACACTTAAATGTCAAATGATAGTCAACAAGTATGTCAAGTGTGTACAATGAGGAAACAATAGTCTCTTCAGCAAATGGTTATGGGAAAACTGGATAGGTGTAAGCAAAAAAAAAAAAAAAAAATAGAATTGGTCCTTTACCTTATACCGTACACAAAATCAAGTCAAAATGGATTAAAGACTTATGTGTAAGATGTAAAACTCTAACACTTCTAGAAGAAAACATAAGTGAAAATCTTGATAATATTTGTCTTGGCAATAATTTCTTGGATATGACACCATAAGCAAGGATAGCAAAAGAAAAAAATAGACAAATGAGACTACATTAAACTAAAAATTTCTGCATAGCAAAGGAAATAACCAACAAAATGAAAAGGCAACCTATAATATGGGAAAAATATTTTCAAACCATATATCTGACAAAGTGTTAATATACGAAATACTCAAGGAATTCCTACAACTCAATAGTAAAAAAAATAAAATAAAATAACTTAATTACAAAGTGGGCAAAAAAATTGAAAAGACATTTCTCTAAGAAGCTTACACATAGCCAATAGGTATATAAAAATATTTCAACATCACAAATCATTAGAAAAATGAAAATAAAAACCACAATGAAGAATTACCTCACACCTACTAGAGTGGTTATTTATTATTATTATTATTTTTAAAAGTGATAAGTGTTGGTAAGGATGTGGAGATATTGGAACCCTTGTACAATGTTGTTGAGAATACAAAATGGGTGTAACTGTTATGGAAAACAGTATGGAAGTTCCTAAAAAAATTGAAAATTAAAATACCATTTGACCCAGCAATATCATTTCTGGGTATATACTCAAAACCTCTGAATCAGAACCTCAAAAATCAGAATACTCAAAACCTCTGAATCAGAATATCAATATCCTGAACTGATGTTCAGAAAGGTAAGTAACACATGCAAGGTCACACAGCAATTAAATATTGGAACAAGTGATTTGAGCCTCATAACCAGTAAATCACAAAACGAGTCTTCCTATAACCTGAGAATTCCCAGGAGATGAAGAAAGCCATGTTTACTCACTAAGACTTGAAAACCCAGCTCAAATCTGATTTCCTTGTCTGTAGCCTTGTCTACATGGTTCAGTTTTTCACTCTGCTTTCAACATTTCTCATTCTAATAATCATTTAATTACTATTTTAATAACTATTATGGAGCACCTTAAGTCACAATCAAGTGAAGAGATAAAATTCACGTTCTAATAATTATAATACAGGGAAATGCCATAAATTCATTCGGCTAAGATAAAAAATTCTAAAAGAATTCAGAAGCAGGAAAGGTCATTTCAACTTGTCTGATCAGAAATAGCTTTGTATGTGAAATGATATCGAAGCTGAGCTCAGATGTTGTCTAAGGCAGGAAAGAAAGAAGGATTATGAAACAATGAAGTGTACTTAGTTTTACTAGAATACTTAGATTCATACTGGGGAGACTGGGGAGTTGTGGGAAATAAAAGTATATAAACAGGTTAAGGAGAGACTGGACACAGTTTTGAATTCCAGGCTTTGATTTTAGATTTTGTAGTTGTAGTTGATATTGTGCTGAGCAGTTTAGACTCACCAATAGGAATGAGAATTAAGTTTCCATCTGCTGGAGGTGCTGGTGGCAGACAGCACTCATCCATCAATCTCCTTCCCAGGGGTTGTCCAGCGACTGGTGGATTTGGCTGTAAAGATTTGGACACTTTACCACAATTCAGGATAAAGCTGATGAGTTAACTCAGCTGCTGTGAATGCATCACAACATAACTTACTCTGCCCAGTCCTGCTGACTTCCCGTCTCCTGCAGGTGTTCATTTGGGAGCACTCCCTAATAAATCTAATGCATGCTAATCCACATCTCAGAGTCAGCTTTCTTGGGGACCTGATTTTCAACAGTTGCAGTCAATTGAAACCCAGGGGATTATAGAATGTTTGACGCCCCAAAAATACATTAGAGAGTTTAGTATAATACAATTGTTCATCTTCCAAGATGGCTAATTGAGTTCAAGCTTTTGCTCTGCTCTTTTCCAAAGCACCAATAAAGCTATATTAAGTAAAGAATCTTATAACAGCAAAAAAGAATGAGAGAAAACCTTCAGTGAAAAAAAGACATTTGTACCAACTGCTTCAAACCACAAAGTATATGAGAACCAGTACTGATGAAAAGAAAAGCAATAAAGAGAGGTATTAAAAATAAAACAGAAAGGAACTACAGTAGGAGAGAAGGAAAAGGGATGCTAAAACAGGAGGCATGAGTGAAATTCTTCCTCAAATTCAATGCATATTTTAAAAGTAAAATGATAAAAAGATTAAAATAATAATTTCATTGATTGAGAGGAGGAAAAGAGATGAAGTTGAATATCTGTGAACTAAATCACCATCCTTCTTAGAAGAGCATTAAGAGATAAGATGTTAAGTTGATAAATTAGAAAAGATTATTTAAGCAATTTAAGTAAAGTGTGTAATTTCCACATAAGGAGGTATGTCTGAATAAATACAGCTAAGTTTGAGAAGTTGAACTGGGAACAGGATATGGAAAAAATAGTAATCTCTCTTTTATCGTAAGCACCTCTGTAATATTTTAATTTTTATATGCATATTCTTTATTTTTAATATATACATACAAAATACACATTTATTCATAGACACACATGCACACATCAAAATACACTTAATGTAAACATTTTCCTATGATATTGCATAATTTTGAAATGTGGTGATGAACATCTACAAGCATATACTTTTCTATATAGACTCCTAACAGTGGAATTATAGAACCTAAAGGAAAAATACATGTATGAATATGTATGAAGAGCTCTTAGAGCTTTTTATGGAGATAATAGACGAGGATATAGCTGTAGGTTATTGGTAGTGTTCCAGTACTCGGTCTGGGTGGTAGATTTATGTCTCCTTAAAAGTAAAAAAGAAAGCAAGTAAGAAAACTTTTATTGCTGGAATGGAGGTAGGGAAAGAGAAAGAGTTCTCGCAGTTTCCCTAGAACTTTCACTTCCATAGCCCTGAAAATAGTTTTAGTAAACATAACAAGCTTTAGTGTTCCCTTTTTTCTTGTCACAAGACATTGCTGCTTGAATTTTATTAACATTAAATTATTTAGCTTCTTCTACATGTTCTACATAATCTAGAATTAGGAAAGAAAACTAAAAGCAGTGAACTGGGGACTAAACTACTTCTAGACATTTGTGACAACTTCTCAGAATACTTCGCTAGTGTATTGGCTCTCTCGTAGCTCTTCTTTTCTTTTCTTTCTTTTTCTTTTCTTTTCTTTTTTCTTTTTCTTTCTTTTTTTCTTTTCTTTTCCTTCTTTACTCTTTTTCCTTCTTATTTTCTGTCCTAAATCCTTTTTTTCATCTCCTTCTTGTGTTCTGACTTTCTTTTTTACAGTTTTGCTTTTGCCTCTTTTCCTTGTGTATCAGTTCTACTTTCAGGTGCAAGTAACAGATATGTGGATCAAATGTGCTTATTCTCCCACACTGCAAGATTAGAGCCTTATATTATTATTTTATTATGTGTCTGCATTCCAATGATAATATTTAAAACAACGGACTTATTATTCCAATAGCGACAATTAATCCAATAAAGAGATGAGTGGGGAAAAGATGCAAATTGATGAAAAATTACAATATCACTGAAAGTTCAGCCAACTAATTACGATGGCAATGGGAATGGAGAGTATCATTATCAATTATCAAGACTGAGTGACTGCGACAACAGGAGCAGGACAAGAAGAAACTGTTCAGTAAGAACATCAAGTTTGAAGGATCAGGGTAAACATTTTTTGGTTTACATGTATGTAGAACAGATGCTAAAATATGATCAGCAGATCACTGGAAATGTAAGAAAAAAGTATGAGAAAGACTTAAACTGTAGATTTTGTAATGTTACTTTAAAGTGAAAATATCTTAAGATATTAATTATTGTACTTTCTTTACACCCTGTCTCTTCTCTTTTCATTTGAAGGGAATGAAGTAACTTAAAAATGCCTAGAGTTGCTGTAGCAGAAGTGCAGAGGAAAAGGCACAACTTCTACTATATAAAAAAAATTGTGACCAGGCTCCTGATGTCCAGATAGTACAGAGAGGATGTAAATATCAAATTGATCCCACAGAAAACTTTAGAAAGCGTATGGAGAGGAATAGAAAGCAACATCAGTGGTCCATGTAAGAGTAAAAGATAGTCTTATGGGATGTAAATGGGGTAGAGTAGACCATTTGGGCCATGGCCAAAGTGGAAGCCCATGCCAAAACAGAAGGATGTAACCTGGGGGATTTGGACGAGGTCATCAAAAGACAGGAGCAACTTATGTAGGCTGTCAAGTAGAGGACAATACAACAGCTGAAAATGTTAACTCATCATGATGTCAAGTGAGCAGCTTACTTCCCCTGAACAGAGGCCAGTTGTGTGTTACCTTCCTACAGAAAAATTCTTTATAACAGTCATTGCCTATATAACACCAGAGACTCTTTCAACAGATGGATGCCCTCCCATGCTATGCACTTTTGAGTCTTCATCAAAACTACCTTGTGAGTAGATAACTCTGCCACAGCCAAGGACTTTGTAAGCATCACCAAAGCACAGAGAGTCCTTGACTTCTAAAGGTACTGCGGTAGAATGAGCTTTGGAAGGTAGTGGGGCTGGGCATGGGAAAAGCATACTCATTACACTACACAATTTAGTGGTTACTCTTATACTGAAATATCATCACTTGAATTTCAAATATCTATAAGTGATGTCTTTCCCAAATTTAGTAAAGTCTTGGTGGAAAAGAATAATTTTTATGTAACAACCTCCTACACTCACATAGAATGAGATATTTAATGGACACTCATTAATAGTAGTTGACTTAAAATTGTAGGTGGTAAAAATGAAGGATGCTGGTCAAAGAGTACAAACTTTCAGTTTTAAGATGAATAAGTTCGAGGGATCTAATGTACAGCATAGGGACTATAGTTAATAATTCTGTACTGTATACTTGAAATTTGCAGAGAGCATATCTTAAATGCACACACCACACAGACAAAAAATACTATGTGAGGTGATGGATGTATTAACTAACTTAATTATCAATTATGGTAATTATTTCACAATATATATGTATATAAAATCATCACATTGTACGTGTTAAACTTAAACAATTATATCTCAATAAACCTGAAAAAACACTGTGGATTAGAAATGTTCCATTATATTATTTGATAATTAAAAACAAATTAGTTACAGTTATACCCTATTCTGAAAAATACTGATTTAAAAGGTAAGTATAAATACAAGAAAAAAATATTAGTGTAAAAAGGACTCTTCTAACTGTCACACTTACTTTTCTTAGAGAACAGGGAATTCTCTTCAAACATAAAAAATATCCAGAGAAAGTGAGAACATATAAACCAGCTTGAGTTAGTCTCTGAAATATTTCAAAACCTATGCTCATCTCTCTTTTTCTTTCTTCTTCTCCTTTAGGTATTTATTTCCTTGTTACTTCATTTCTTAGTCTTCCTTTGACTGATATTTAAAAGTAAAGATGAATGCATTTCAAACCTAAATATCTTTAAAACAATCTTTGCTAACAAAATGTGATTAAGGTTTTTTTTAACCTCTGACTTCCTAATGCTGCTGGGACAATTATTTTCTCATTTTGTGTCCATCTGACAAAAGGTCTGTGAAATCATTTGGTAATAACTTTAGATACCATTCACTAGTGACCCCATGTGCCTGTTATGAGGCCTCGTCCAGCAAATTTGCATTATGTATTTATAGATAATTTATATATATATATACACACACACACACACACACACAAAATATATATATATATATATGCACACAGTTTGCCTATGTAAATAAAAACCACCTCTGGTTGGTTTCTTAGCTCCTAATAGAATGGCTTAATTCTGACATCTTTCTATATGTTCATAAACAAGTAGACACGGGTATAACTTTTGCCCTGATCTATACCCTTAATGCATAGGTATCACATATACACTATAAACTATAGGTAGAATCTATGTCTTTCTTAAAGTGACACATCTGCTTATTTTCTCATTTACTCTAAGAAGATTGTCAAGTACAAATTTGGTATTATCACTAGAATAATTCATCCATTTATTCAAAAATCTGTGCTCTACTCTGTGCCAGACATTAAAGTGAGCACAGGAGTGGAAAGTTAAGGTACAGCTCCTGTGCTCATCAAAGAATGTGTGATCTGGTGTGTCTGGTACCCACATAAGCACTCTGACATGCTCTCTTGTCAGGGATTAGTAAGGATCAGAAAGGAAAAAGCTGAAGCTTTTACTGGCATAAATTTAGAGGCTATTTCTGCACCTTCTCATATTGACCCATTTAGTAACCCCTGCTATGTAGTGTTAGCTGATGGGAGTGGATGGGCTATGCATGTGAATCTTCTTTCTCAGAATTGGTACCAGTTTAAAAAAGAAACATTTAAGAACATTTTGCTTGACATTTTAGTCTTAGATTAATGGCTAACATATATGTTTACTCTTTTTTAGTTTAGGAAGTGTTGGTCTCAGGGACCTCCTTATTGTATTCTTAAGAGAAGGAAGAGCAAGTATGAACGTATTTTGCCCCCCAGTTGAGACCTACCTGCTTTGTATTCAACCTCTTTGGAAACCCCAAAGAGCCCTTTGAGGTTAATATCTTATACTAATATCTTGTTATAGTGTTTAGGTCATGGGGTCTAAATTTAGTATGAGTTAAATTTCGGCCTCTGTCCCTTACTAAATTTGTGAATTTTAAGTTTGTTTCCTCTTCTGTAAAATGTGATGGATAATAATAGTGCTGACTATAATGTAGGGTTTTCAGTAATGAGACAATTTATTTAACGCCCTAGTTCATAGCCTAAAATATATAAGCACTCAAAAATGTCAGCTTTAGCACAATTATTATTTTAAAATAAAAATGAAGTTTGGAGGAATTAAGATATTTATGAAGTTTCAAAACTTCTGTCACAGTCTGGTTGGACTTCAATGAATTTACTTCCAAAGCTTTCATTCTTTATTGCTTAGCTCAGAGAATCTCTCATCTTTTTCTTTAATCTGACTTTGTACTCTGAAATTATGATTTACTGTTTAAAGATTGTCATAAATAAAAGAATAATAGTCAACAGGACATAATACAGCTCTATAGTCCAGAGTAGAATCAATCGATATTTGTAATCCTAACTTTTTGGATTAAAAGATGAAATGTATCCTATACACATGAAAAATATTTAGAGTTTTCTATGTGTTGGATTTTAAAGTCCTGAGGATGGGGCTAATGTACTACCAAGGCCAACACAAGCCATGACATATATTAGAAACTCAATAAATATTGCAAAATAAATTTGGACTCAAGATAATACATTAATTTTGGCAATATAATAGTTCATATGTATTGCTAGACCATCAGAGTGATGATAGACATTAGCAAGGTTATTATCATAGACATAATTTGCTAATTATCTTCTCTGTAATATTATAACATCATCAAGTTTGAAGTATTCTCAGATAAATTATTTTAGCTCTAAAATTACTGAGGGGCAAGATTTTCAGGAGAATGGCTGATTTGGATAACTATCCAAATAATTAATGAGTAGCTTTTTTCCCCATGTACTTGTATAGTCGTGTATTTCAGGAAAAAATGATATATGTTAGGAAGCAAATATGTAATCCTTTGCCCAGGTAGTGATTAGCATGAAGTGGAAAATAATGTCACTCCTTTGTAACTAGCATTGTGACATAAAATTGAGGATTAATGCCTGTCCCTTTTTTTCCTCAAAAATAGCCTCTATTCAACTATAATTTGATATGAGGAGCATCAAATGATTCATACAGACTGATCCTTTTTATCATTTGCAGTGATTGTTTAGCTAATTAAGCTTGTGATTACTTTAGTAATATTAGCAATAATGTTTGATTTATAGTAAGAATTGTTTCCTTATCTTGACATGATTTTAATGATCACATGTGGTATTTGAGATGGATTATACTGTTTCTGCTTGAACAACATTCTAGTTCATTTCTGATGTGCAGACAAGAAAATACCTTATTGTAGCATAACTGAATATGCAGTTTCATGGACAGGTAATGACAGACCTAAAATACTTGGGGAAGATAAAGAGGAAAATGAGTCAAGAGAATGATCTTCTAAGAGTATACGATATACTCAGTGGCACAAGCCTGAACTGTAGGAGTGAGTCTTGAAAATTCTTCCTCCCGTATGCTCTGCAATTAAATTTTCAGAGTACTTTGAGTTTTGTCTTCAAAATTTCTCTCCAATGCATCTGTCTCTATATTATCAAACTAGAACTGGCTAAAATGTCTGTTGGATGAAAAACTCCATAGCCACTCTTGTCTCCTTCCAATATCTTTAACGAATCCAAAGTGATATTTTAAAATGGAAATATAAATATTTCACATCAGGCTTTTTGCTCAAAAGCATTCACCAACTTCCTATTGCTCTTAGGTACATGTTCAAAATGTTTGCCATGGTCTATGAGGTCTTCAATAATATGACCCCAACTCTCCTTATAATTCTCACCCATGCCATCCTCCTTCACCTCTCTTATCTCTCTTTTAAAAATTTCCTTCAAACAAACATGATCTCTGTCATTACAAATCATTTGCACATACTCTTTCATTTGCCTCAAATACTCTTCTCTCTGCCACAGCACGTTTGGCTACATAGAATAATACAGGGTTCTCAGCTCATTTATTGTTTTCTGCATGAAGGTTTCTTGAATTCTAGTATTACTCCATTGCATAACTTATACCACTTAGTATTTTCATTTCATTGTATTTTTAAAATTGTTTACTTCTAGGTGTGTTTGTGCAATTACTTGATTAGTACCACTCACTGCTCCACTGGACTTTTGACTCCGTGGAAGAAGACACCATGTTTATTTTTCTCACTTTGTATTTTTAGTGCTTTGTATGGTACCAATCATATAATAGCTCTCAGTATATATATTTTTTAATAGGATGATTGAATGGATGGTTGAATAAATGGATGAAGAAACTAATGTAGTAGAATGAAATATCATTTGCAAATTGTCAATCTACCCTTTGTTATAAGACTGGCTATGGCTAAGGAAATATAGTCCCCGAAGGTGGATACATATAGAGTAGACTTGAACCCAACCCACAGCTTAGAGTCAATTAGCTGATCTGAGTTGAGCTCAGCAGATCCTGAGTTGACCCACATGTGTATGAGTGAGAAATAAATTCTTTGCATAAACCAGTTGGTGTTCAGGTTGTTTTCAATAGCAGCTGATTGATAAATTCCTAATATATCAATATATTAGATTACAATTTATAATGGGTAACAAAGCCATGTATTTAAATTAAGAAAATATAATATTTTAATCTAACATAATTGTGTATATTATATAAATTTTATATATAATTATACTGTATACAATAACTATATCTTATCATATATAATATATATTTAGATTACTTCTTGCTCCCTAAATAAGAAAAATATTCTGATACTCATTGAAAACTTAATTAAAGCTTATAAAGAAGAAAATGTGTCGAATTCTTTTGCACTTATCAAGAAGATTGTTTTCCTTACTTTAACTCTATACTTTTTCAAGTTACAGCCATAGTAAACTTAGTATTGCCATATTCTTTGTAGCTAAATATATGCACTGGAAGAAGCTGAATCTTGTAGATTCCTTTAAGTTCTCGGTTTCGACTTCTAAAACATATACCTTTGTTTGGCAGAGAAATGTCTTTGAAACAGAAGCCTAAAGCCAGATTTTATTTTCGCTAGTTCCCTTCCAGGAACTGAAGAGTAATTGGAACAATAAGCTTATGTTCTGTAGCACTCATTGTACTGCTTTAGCAAGTTGCTGTTACTTTTCTGAAGAAGGCAGACTGTATAGTGATAACCCACAGGGCATGTTTTTCTGATGAATGGCAAGTGTGGGATGCTTCAGTCACTAACAACTCCAAGAAGAATCTATTCCTAGAAACACATGCTGACGCTCCCAGGCAGTGCTACGTAATAGTCAGAAATGAATAGGAATTATCATTTTTGTATATAGCACATGCATTTCAAGTTTTCCATAAGGGTATATTTTAGGTTCACTGGTTTCTAAATGCTGTGTCATATCAACATCTAGTTTATTCATCTTTTCAGACTTCTGTGAACTGCGAGAAACATTAAAGATCATCTAATGAAGTTTTATAAAATTTCTGGGGGCTTTAAAATATACTGATGCCCAGACCCACCCCAGACAAATTCTGGTCATTGGACTTGGGCATAAATATATATTTTTTAAATCTCCCAGGTTTATTTTAACATACATTCAAGTTTAAGAACCTTGATTCTAGTTTAATTCCTTTATTTAATGAAGGTGGGAACTGAGGCCCAGAGAAGTTGAATGATTTGCCCAAGGGGACCAAGGAAATCAGTATCATTATTAGTGAAACCCACCCAGTTCCACAGCATATTTCTTCTAATAGAGTCAGAAATGCCTCCTCTTAATTGGCATTATTTTATCTACAACTTTATTCATACATATCAGCAAGTATCACCTGGAAGTTTAGATTCAAGCTCACAGTACTGCTAATGATACGCTTTCTTATTTTACCTTTTACATAGATATCTGTAATTTGAACTAGTAAATATCATCTCAGAAATACTAAGTCCAAAATAAAAATAATTTCACATCTAAGGTAATATAATGATGCCATATATATTCATTTTTCCACTAGATATAAACCAGGCTTTGATTATTATACCTATTGATCAATTGTGTACCCACCTAATAACAGAGAAAGTTGATAAGGATGTCTGTTAGCATTTCTTTTACATGTGATGAAGAGTGTGAAGATGACAAGCAACAAAGAGCAGAAAGCAAAAAGGGTGAAGAGGATTGTTTGCAAATGTGAAGTAACAGTCAAACTTGTGTGATTTTGAACGGAACGTATATATAGAAGTGTTTGTAGGAAATGAATCTAAGTAAATATTGAGAGGGAGTCTGGAAGGAACACGTATTGTCTTTGTAAACTAACCTTTTATAGGCTAACAGAGCTGTAATTGGTGGTGAGTTAAAGTATTTTGAATAGATTTTGCCAAACCCTGCTCTTGATAGAGTTACAATATAAGTAAAGCAAAAAACTTAAAATAGGTCATGTATTTGACCTATGGAAACATAGGAAAACAAAGAGGATTAAATACAAGAACCCACAATTAATTTATTATTTTCAAAATTTTTCTTTCTCTTTCTAAAGGAGAACATACTACAATTCAATACACTAGCATTCAGTCTATCATATTATCATGGAGTTTTGTGTTTTCCACAGGCCTACTGATGCTCATATTTGTCACTAAAAGGAGTAAAGACATTGACATCACAGGATAGTGAATATCTCTGCTAATATTAAAGTGCTCACTGGGGAAAAGCAGCCATTTGCATCATTGGACAAATGAATCATCTTATTAAAAATGATAGTGTTAATAACACCATCCGCAGCTAATGTTATCTAAGTCATATGACTGGAAGACCCAGAAGTGTCCAAAAGATCTCTTCCTTTTTTGCTGTGTTTCTAAATGTATCTCTGGGAGGGCTGAGGCTGCCTAATGCCCGTTTCACTGTAACAAGGTCATTTTTAATGAAAAAAAGTTAATTAGGCCCAAATGTATCTCTTTTGATGCAACTGGTGCTATCACAATTTGAATAGTCTCAGACATTCTGGGCATATGGAGGAAAAACTAGAAGTGTATCTCACTAAGGATGTCAATCTAGCAGTTTTAGTGAAAGAAATTCCACTGGGAGCTAAGGAAAAGAAATATGAAAGGCCTAGAAATTATTTAAGGGGAAAGAGGACAGGAAATTTGCAGAACGAGGATAAGAAAACTATAAACTAGAAATAGAATGTATAATAAAAATGATTGTGGGAGGCAATTGAATATAAATGTTAAACACAGTTTCCAAAGTGTCACTAAGAGCAATTGTTGTTAAAGTACAAATTAAACACACAACACACACACACACACACACATACACACACAGTGTTGAAACAGAAACACTTTGACTGTCTCAGTTAATCCGCATGTCAGTACAAGCAGGATTTGATTCAGCCAAGGTTTTTCGGTTCGCTTATTACTAAAATATGTTAATAAGATTGCCTTTTCTGTTTCTTCTAAACATTAGTCATTTTATTTTTCAGTTGAAACATTTTTAGATCGACCTATCAGTTGTTTGCCATGAGAATATGATTATTCATTAACAGAGAATAAACAGAGAGAATGAAGATGGATTTTTATATAGTAATAGATGTGGAAATACGAGTGAGATTATTACTGTAGATTGAATCATACAAAATTGTTCTTTTTATGTCAACAATTTTCAGTTACCAGCAATTCCATGTAATTCAGCATGTGAGGAGGGTTAACTGTACTTGAGAATGATAGAAATACGCCAAGAAGTATCTAAATCATGAGATTTAATTCAGTAAGAAAGAGACAGAAGTATACGTCTTGCCAAAAATAATTTCATAATAAGCTTTCTTTCAAAGAAGTCCTAAGCAGCCTTTCTTACCATCCCAACTCTGTTGACTATAAATTATCAAATCCCAAGTATTATTCAGATTTTTTTGAATCAGCACTTGGTACACTGCCTTCTTCTTCCTCTGTTTGTTGTCCTCTATAGTCATTATAAAGTAATTCTTTCAGCAGCCCGCCCTCATGATCTGTCTGCCTTCAAGCATTGAGACACATTCACTCATATTATTTCTCTGAGAAACTTCACCTATGAATTCTTGTACTCTGGTGTTTCTCGTATCCAAAGCAAAAGAGCTATTTAGAAGTCTACTTTTAAAACAGAGTAGAAATTTAGAAAAATCAAAGGCACTCAATTGCAATATGTTTCTTAAAAATGTGAACTTAGAGATTTGAAATAAAATTTTAAGAATCATTAACCACCCGGTTCATTTTACAGCCCCCTTTAGACTTGACATGGAAGATGAAGGTAAGGGCCATGATGAAATATGGAGGGTAGACTGGACAAAATAAATCAACTGATTATTCATTTTTTTTAACATTTGAAGAAGAGGATGAATATATATGTGAAGATCGCTATTTGGAACAAGAAAGGAGTCAAATTTCTAAAAGAGTCAATTAAACAAAAAATGTCTAGGTATTTCCTTTGTTATCATTATTGGCAAGTGAAAATAAAATTATAAAATGCAAAAAATACAAAGTATATGAAATAGCATTTTCCTAGAATTCTTAATGTAGGAGAGATTACAATATTCACTAACTTATACAAGTGATGGTTTTACCTTCAATATCCATCGTTAAATAATTACTCACAAAATCTTAATGAGGATGTAATATCCAATTAGATAGTGTTACTCTGAAAGGCACCAATAGTGTATCTATTAGTTTTTACTTAACTCTATCATTGTAAATATTTTAAAACCATTCCAATCATGGTATGATTACGTGGAAATAAAAGAAAAAAGTATTACCTTATATGAGATGTTTTAAATAACTTCAAATTTGATTTAGAATTGGGGAAAGTAGTGAGATACAATATTAGATTATAGGATTGCACTTCTAAATCAGAATTGCTCTGCCTGTGTTGGTTTATGATGGTAAATTTTAACATGTCACTTAACCTCTCAGTTATTGGTTTCCTCATATGTAAAGTGAATAGGTCAAAAATCCCAGACTCCCTTACAGCTCATAAATGTTAATTATTATTCTAAGCTATTCGGGCATACCTTCTTTTATTGTTCTTTACTTTACTGTGCTTCACAGAGATTATGCTTTTTACAAATTGAAGATCTGTGGCAACGCTGCATCGGGCAAGTCTATCAGCGCCATTTTACCAACTGCCTTTGCTCACTTCACGTCTCTGTGTCACAGTTTGGTGATTCTCACATTTCAAACGTTTTCATTATTATGTAATTTGTTACGGTGATCTGTGATCAGTGATTTCTGATGTTACTATTGTAGAAAGATTACAACTCACTGAAGGCTCAGATCATGGTTAGCATTTTTTAAGCAATAAAGTATTTTTTAATTAAGGGCATGTACATGTTTTTTTAGATATAATTCCATTGCACACTTATAAACTACAGTATAGTTTGAACATAACTTTTGTATGCACAGGGACACCAAAAAATTCATGTGACTCACTTTATTGCAATATTCACTTTATTGCAGTGGTCTGGAACCAAACATGGAATATCTTTGAGGTGGGCCTGTAGAAGTAAGCTGTTTTAAATTATTCACTGTTGTTCTTTTGATCAAGTAGATATTTAAAAACTTTTTATTGATATAAACTTGTAAAGAAATTCTAATATTAAGTGAGGAACTTTAAGATTTTCCATTGACCATTCTCAAGAGAGTAACAAGTTGGGTTTCTCAGAAAAACTAAATATGAATAGCACAGCAGGAAGGAAAATAATCAGTGTAAATTTATCTTGAAAGTTACTGTCTATGATGTGTGAGTATTTGTTGCTCTGCAAAATAGTGGGCTGATATTTATGGTTCCTAAATCAATCCAGTGTTAGAAAATATAATGGTCTTTGTAATCCAGGTAAGGAACAGCAGTTAATTCTCAAATGTATATTAAGGCTGCTTTTATATATTTCATCTGTTATTTATTTTCTATTTACAACAAGAAACAGAGTATAGTGATCAAATATTTTGTGAAGATTTTATAGCCTGTTTTAATTCATGTGAATTCATGCATTCATAACATTTTAATTGAAAAACCCTTATGTCTAAGACTCTGTGCTTGGCACTTTGGTGATATGACACACATCCTGTCCTTATGTGATAAAAAGAGACACAAGAAATATACAGTCATCCCTCCATTTGGAGGTCAAGAGGATTGATTCCAGGACCTCCTCTGGATACTAAAGTCCATGGATGATCAAGTCCCATTGTTGGCCCTCCTGGGGTTCTGAATGTGCAGATTCAACCTGCACAGACCCTTAACAAAGCACAGGATCCTCCATGGGTTGAATCCCCGAGGTGGAACACCAGATACCGATGGCCCACTGTTATTGCATTAGAGTTATCACAAGGGACTATTAAAAATATAAAGGAGGAAAGAGAATGTTGTGGGCAAAAGTAACAGGATCAGACTTTAGAAAGATTCCTGAACTTGGTCTTTAAGGACAGACGTACATGAATGAGGGATAATGGGAAAGGAGTGCACGTAAATGTAGTACATATCCCAACAAATAAGCCTTCAGAGACAAAATCCTAAGGCAGGAGGCACTGTAATGTAGATGACAGTACAGACTTGACTCAGGTGGCCTGGATTCAAATCTTCACTCTGATCATAATCATGGCAGTGAGCAGGTTTTTCAACTTCGTATTTTTCCTTTGCACCGTGGTGATAATAATAGTGCTTACCTTGTGGAGCTATTATTATGACATTTAAATTAAATCATATAATAAAATAAAGGTAATTGAAATAGTGTCTGGCAGGTAGTTAATTACAATTAATTATCATAGTCATTTCATGGAGCAGCTTAGAAGAGATTTGCTTGTGAAAATGTTTAACCACTAGGCTAAAGGGCTTTATACTTCATTAAAAGTGCCTAGAAAAGGAAATTTGGAATTACAAATAAATGCATTAAATGGGATAAATTGTTTGTTAACCTACATAAGGAGGTAAACTGAGGCAAGCTCAAACGACCAGAAATTGAGTTTATTCAGGAATAACAGAGGAATTGCAATTTGCAAAGCACACACTGTAGCCCACTATACTCCAGTTTGTTGAGGGTTTGGGGCAGTCTGGATTTATGGGCAAGGAGGGAAGGATGGGGAAGTTCAGCCAGAGTCCAAGCAGTAAATTCATTGGCTTGAAGAAGGGGAGGGATTTTTGGCAGATGTTCTTTGGTCAGGAGATGAATCTCAATCTTCTGTAAATCAGATGTTTACAGGAAATCAGTCTCTCAGCTCTTAAGTTCAATTCTTATGAAGGTACATGTGTGAGATTTTCCATTTCATATACTATGGGCTCCATTTTAGATGGAAATTTTTTCCCAAGTTGAAAACCTCAGACTTCTAAAGCCTAGATTTAGATGTACAAACAAAGGTGACGTAATCTTGAACGTGGGTGCTGATTCAATAGTTCTGTGTCTAGGCCTATTCATGAACATTTTTTTAGATGTTCTTCAGGTGATTCTTACTCACCAAGAGAATTGAAAACCACTGTGTGCTGTGAAGATGGAAACATCTCAAACAAACTAAACTCCCATTAATTCCATTCTGGGCTGACTTTTCAGGAAAAATATCCTCTTCCTCAAATTATATAGTCCAGCATCAGAGGACAACAGGACAAATGGTTACTAAGATTGCATTTGGAATTTTTGGAAAATCTACACTACTGATAATTATGCCAGAAAATGCTAAGCTCATTAAATTTCTGCTCCATATAGAATCTTATATGTGACTCTTTAGAATCTAATCTTATCATAAACTTTATTTCCCCAGGCATTCTTTATGACCATACTAAAGGTAATGAAAATTCTCTAAATATTCATAGGACTCACCCATCCACACCTCCCTTCTCAAAGGTTCTTACTATTTCCTCTGACATCTTTATAATGTGATAAATACTTGGCTTATGTGATTACTTTTTTTCATCTACTCCCTCCTCCTGAGTATCCTGGAACTCTAAATGGAGGAAACTTGTAATAGACTGAATGTTTGTGGTCCTCTAAAAATTCATATGTTGAAATTCTAACCCCTAATGTAACGGTATGAGGAAGTGGGGTCTTTCTGAGGTGATTAGGTCATGAGGGTGGAGCCCTCCTGAATGAGATTAGTGCCCTTAGAGAAAGAACTCCAGAGAGCTCTCTCATCCTCTTTCCTTCATGTTGAGGACTCAACCAGAATTGCCAGTCTGTGACCCAGGAGAGAGTTCCTACTAAAATCTGACCATGCTGGCACCCTAATCTCAGACAGATGTGGGAAAGTGACAGTTGATTTGAAGGAGGAGAATGCTGAATAAGATATTGAACTTAAGCATGAAGCATTCTAGGAATAGCATTGTTTTGGAGGGAGGTGTAGGATCCCAAGACTCAGGAGGTTAACAGGTCAGCAGAATTTAGTCATTTCACATGTACTTACAGCAGTATCATATTCTTATATAACTTGGGAAAAGGTCCAGGTAGTTAGAGCAAAGAACATACTTTGCTGGAATGTAGATGTGGCTCTTGTAAGATGGTATATGGCTGGGCTTTATTGCTCTAAGTAAAAATTTAATAAGAATGAGAAATAAGAATGTTTATCCTTGGGGTTTAATGGTTTTAATTTAAATACAGTGTCATGAAAACCTTAAAAGCAATTATCTCTGTTCTATTGTTTGGCCCTGTTTTCATCATTTAAGTCTAAAGTAATGAGGCCAAGGAGTCTCTTGTACTTATACCAGGACCCTCATCCAACACAAGTCCCTCAACTCTATTAGGGTTTCTGATAACAGGAAGGTCAGGCTGACTTCAGGCAGTCTCTTCACACTGGCTAAACAGAAGTGTACCAACTGTGGATTTGAGGAGTGCGCTTAAAAAAGAGAAGATGGGATGAAAATGAAAAATTAGAACAACATTCCCAGTTAGAGTGGAAGTGTCCAGAGCTAAAAAGAAAGAGAGTTATCCTATGTTTTTTCCATTCACCTCGTCATAGTGTATGTCGGTGTCATTTCTGAGTAGTAAAGGATTATAAGGAAGGGAAAGACATTGAAAAAGAGAAGGACAAGCAAAAACCTTACATAATTTAAACTGTAATTTGTTCCATTATCTGGTTTAGGGTTTTGTCATTGTTGCAAAAGCAGTCTTGGAATACTCTTTAAATTATATTTAAAATACTTGAAACTGTTCCCAGACATATTTTGGTCACCATCTGAGAGTTTTAGTGGAAGAAATATAAGCATTTAGTTAGCACTCTAAGGCAGAGATCTTTTAAATGAAGCTATGAAAACATATGTAATATGTTATCCAGCAGTATTAGACATGGATTAAAAGTTATCAAGTAATACTTCAGTCATATGTGTCTAGACTAAAGGCAAGCATTACCACTATAGAGAATGAGATACACACACATACGCTTTTCTTTTCACTTTTAGAGCTCACATGGTGTTTAAACACCCTGCATTGTTAACTTTGGCATCTTCCTTAACACGCCTGCTAATTCCTGTGAACATTTACTTGTACAGGTGTACCTCAAAGATCTTCCTGGGTTCATTTCCAGACCATTGCAATAAAGTGAATATTGCAATAAAGTAACACTAATGTTTTGGTTTCCCAGTGCATATCAAAGTTACGTTTATACTATACTCTAGCTTACTGAGTGAGCAATAACATCATGTCTAAAAAACAATGCACATACCCTTAATTTAAAAACGCTTTTTTGCTAAAAAATGCTAGCCATCATCTGAGCCTTCAGCATGTTGTAGTCTTTCTGCAATAGAAACATCAAAGATCACTGATCACAGATCACCATATTAAATATAATAATAGTGAAAAAGTTTAAAATATTGTGAGAAGTACCAAAATATAAGACAAGGACATGAAGTGAGCAAATGTTGGAGAAATGGCTCCAATAGACTTACGACATGCAGAGTTGCCACGAACTTTCAATTTGTAAAAAGCAGATATCTGTGAAGTACGATAAAGCAAAGCACAATAAAACAAAGTATAGATCTTGTATAGGCCTGTTTAGACCTTATATATCGATTAACTATAATTAATTTAAAAAATAAGAGTATTACTGATTGCATCTCATGTATAATTTAGTGTCTGGCACATGGTGGGTCTTAGCACACGTATGTGCAAAATGTACAAATTATGTGATATTAGCTGAAGGATGCCTGGCAGAAACTTGTAAACCAAACACATATGTAACCAAAGTAAATTTTTTAAAATCACACTTTCTAATTTATGTTTTATGAAAAAGGTTATATATGTATGGCAAAAATAAAATGTTAAAAAACATATTGGGCTTCCCTGGTGGCGCAGCGGTTGCGCGTCCGCCTGCCGATGCAGGGGAACCGGGTTCGCGCCCCGGTCTGGGAGGATCCCACATGCAGCGGAGCGGCTGGGCCCGTGAGCCATGGCCGCTGAGCCTGCGCGTCCGGAGCCTGTGCTCCGCAACGGGAGAGGCCACGGCAAAGGGAGGCCCGCATACCACAAAAAAAAAACAAAAACAAAAACAAAAAAACATATTAACTAAACTTTTCTAAATGCTGTGTATCTAATTTTAATTCTATAATTAAAAGAAGTTTAATTATATGTACCCTTATATAATATTAACAAAATGTTATTTAATAATTATTTCAAGTCAAAAAGTTTTTGTGGAGTTTGTATTATATGCACGAGCTGAGAATGCAGGAATAAATAAACATAATTTCTGTGTTCAAGGCCTTTATAGGCCACAATGGCTATAGGCAGTATTCAAATTATTATAATGTGTCAAAGATAGATAGAGATGGAAATATACACACATAGATGTTTATATACTCATATAAATATATTTATTGGATAATCAAATCAGATATACCTTCCTTAGTTTCCTAATCTATAATCATACACAGCATAATAGAATTTAATGTTCCATGTTTGGTGTTTTCCTATTTAAACTATCAGCTCTTAGATTTGCTATATAGGAAATAACTGCTTGTGTTTTGCTTCTAATTGACACATTTCATAACTGTTCACAAGGAGAAGCATTTTGGTTATAAAATAATATTGAATTCATTATCATCATCATTTGATATTTTCAAACAATCTTTGCTTCAACATTGCTAAAACCATTTTTATAATTATACTTTATGGCAGAAATCTTCAACATTTTGAAAATTCCCTACTGCTTGAAAACAACTGAACCAACCCAGAAACATTTGTATTACTTCAGGGTCCTCTCAGCCTTAACGCTAGCCACCTAGTGGTTTATGATTTTGAAAAGGCACTTCATTCCATTTAGATACTCTGATCTGTTTTTTCTTCTCTTATTGACTGTTTGAAAATGTGTTTGTTTAGTGCCTTGGAACTGCTTTGTTGGTAGATAATTGTTAAAGAAAGTATTCATAGAACATTAAGGTAATATTCTGACTTTATAGACATTATATTACTAATTTATTTTCAAAAAACATATTTTAATGACTTTTCCAGTAATATGAATGATTCTGCAGCAAAATTTCAGCATCTCTTCACCAGTTTCCCTCTTAAGTGTATAAACAAAATAAATTTTAAAACAAAACCTAGATCTCTGAAGTACTTTCTCCGTCTTTCTATTGATCTGGCTACACACAGATTGAATCTCAGTTTGGGCAGTACCATCTTCTATGTGACACACTCGTGACAGTATCATTTCCTTAAGAAACATTTTTCTCAGTATGTCCTGTTTCTCATAGGCTTTGCACCTCCTAAGGATGCTCCCAGTCTCCCCTTCTCCATGTGTCAACAGTTCTTGAACATTTTGAATAAACTTTCATTTTACTGAGATTGTGTTGAAGTAAAGATGGAAAGGGGACAGCCAATAAAGAGACAATTGTGATAATCAGACAAGAGATGGCAAAATATATATATATTTGTTTATTTTAAAACACGAGAAATTTATTCAACAAGACTTATTGATAGACGCAAGAGGGAAGAGATATGGGAACATATGTATATGCATAACTGATTCACTTTGTTGTAAAGCAGAAACTAACACACCATTGTAAAGCAATTATACTCCAGTAAAGATGTAAAAAAAAAAAAAGACTTATTGACGACCTCTGTGCTAAGCATGGTTCTAGGTTTTGGGGATGCTCAAGTTAAATGCAAACAGAAAATAAATAAAGCAACTGGTATTTTCAGAGTGCTTGGTTTCCACTAGATATTTATATACAAAACATCAAATAAGTGAGTTATATAACATATTAGGTGGTGATGAGTGCTACAGGGGAAAAAATTGAAGAGGGACTTGCAATATTCAAAAGGTGGTCAGGGAGAGTGACATAGGAAGCAGATAAGAGGGGGAGCTTGCTCCTACCTGGGACTGAGGAACGGTGCTCCAGGCAAAGTGCAAGCGCTCAGAGGTAAGAGCAAGATACACTTATTTGGAAAGAAAGTTGTCCAAAATGGCTGATGGACGCAGAGTCGAGGTGGTGAGAGCTTAGTTCAGGGAACTGGGAGTGGAGAGTCAGATTATTTTGAGCTCTTTATCCTCTAATTCAAAGGATTTTAAATTAAATCTGAGTGAAAAGTCACTGAAGGTTTGTGTAGGGACTTGAAAGGCTGGCTCTGATGTGGTTAATAATATTGATATATTAAAAAATTTACAAAAATTACAAAAACTTTGACAATGCTTTGGAAAGAATTGAAGAGTGACTCTGAAAGCCTTTGTAGCCACTTTATCTTACTAGTGGTATAAAAAAGGACTCAGACTTCCTGTTTAATGCTTTATGTAATAGCAAAATGCAGAATATCCCATTTCATCCAGGAAGAACTTGACTTTCCTCCCATGGTGGAAAGCAAAAATATCTGGAAAACTATATGGCAATAAAGTAAAATGCAATTCTTTCTCAGAAAATACTGCTTTAAAAGTAATTGAAAATACTGCTGCAACTGTAAAGGGAAGAGCATTAGAACAAATTAGACTGTGTGGGAGGTTTGCTACACAGCAGATGAGAGAACAGATATTTCTAAGATGAATCAGCCTAAGGTATTTGCTGGATTCTCCTTCAATAATAAAACAAAATGAAGGGATACTTTTTCTATGAGGCACTAAAAGAAAGATATATCAGAGACATATATAAGCTCAACAGATGACTTCTTATAAAAACTGTATTTTAGGAGAAAATTGTATCCATATAAACTCTGATGGAGTATCTACATGGCATGAATTTTTAAAAGGAAAGATAAATTAAAAATCACAAGCTATAAGAACCTATTACTTTCCTACTTAGTGCTAGAGACTGTATATGCATTTTGAGTTAAAATAAACAGATGCAAATGGCTTTTTATTTAACAATAATCATGCTTTGGATAATCTCCTGTAAGCAGACATTATATCCAGGTTTAACAAGGAACTTCTTTTATGTTAGCAGATGGAGTTTACTTCTTAGACCATGCTTTACAAAAATTGTTAAAATAATAAATCTCTCCCCATGCCCTGAGGGTCAGTAATTCTCACTCCATAGGACAAACTGAGGGATAGTATTACAGAACTAACACCCAACAGAGCATCCTGCATTTCTCATTTTCTGAGATACAGCTGAAAAGAGCAGTTTTTGTGCTAAAAAAGTAAAAGTATGTTTTAGACATGTAGTTAAAGATAACGTGTGACTACTTTTGAAAGATTTTAAAACCATTCCATATCATGAAGTAAGAGGCTAAGAGGATCTAGTTCCTTTGCTAACATTCAAATATATTAATGTTAATATCCTGAAACATGTAAATGAATATATGTTGGAGTGGTCATTTGAAATCTCCCTTTCAAAATAGTATAACATGAGCTCTCCCGCAGTCTTATTTTTAACAGTTCATCAAAAACCATAATTTTTTTAAACTATTGTAATTTGAGCTTGACTTACTTGCTTCCTGTCTTCTTTTCTTCCTCCTCCCTTCTTTCTTTCTTTCCTTCTAGTTCTCTTTCCTTTCCTTATTCCCTATCTGCTTCTGTTCCTTTTTTTCTTCTCTCACCAAGAATTAAAAAAAAAAAAGAATTAAAAAATAAAATCTAAAAAGATCTAATAGAAATTCTTGCAGAGAGTGGTATGCTGAATGAATCTTTCTTCCAGCTCAGCAAAAGAAAGCGACCACCACTGAAACCAGTTAATATGTTTACCTTAAATGTTAAATGGGACTTTGTAGATGTGATTAATGTAGGGTTCACGAGATGGGACTGTTATCCTGGGTTATCGAAGTAGGCCCAATGTAATCACAAGGGTTTGTGTAAGAGGGAGGCAAGAGGATCAAATCAGAGAGAAAGAGACATAATGACAGAGCAGAGGTTAGATTATAGGAGGAAGACTCACAGGACAAAGAAGGCAAATGGCCTCTGGAAGTTGGAAACATTCTCTCCTAAACCCTCCAGTAGGAGCTCAGTCCTCCAACACCTTGATTTTAAGACTTCTGACCTCCAGAATGATTGTGCAATACATTTGTTTTGTTTTAAGCTACAAAATTCATGGTAATGTTATAGCAGTAATCAAAAACTAATACAAAGAATAACTTATACAGACGCATGAAAGTTTGAGACCTTAGTCATATCAGGATATGTCAGGAAATGCAGTATAGCTAGAGCATTGGATGCATGCAGAAAAATAACAAGTAATTAGGTGTAATTTGCACCTTTTTTGGATCTAAGTGCCTGTGCTTTGGGCTCTCATACACAATTTTCACACCTTATTTTATTTAACTGTTTATTTTTCTGTCTCTTCTGATTTTCTGTAAACTCAGTGTGGATGAAGATCAGTGCCATTTTGCTCACTGTTTTATCCCCACCATCTGGCACAAGGCCTCAATTAAGATTATTTTAATGATTGAGATGACTTGTAATCAATTTGAGATTGGAATGGGGTCAAAGTATTTATAGTGTACGTCAGATGTACAAAACAGTGTGATATTTCCTATAGTAGATATCTTTCCTCAATGATGGTGAATACATTTGATCTTGCCAATGAAAAGTTTCTTAGTGATATATAGTTAAAAGAGTCAGGGTTATAAATTATTCGATATTCTAAGGTTTCTTACTTCTGAGGACTCCTTCTCTTGTGATCCACCTTCCAAAATGGCACCTGGAACTCTGGTTTTTCTCATTTCATTGGGGAAGTGCCACACTGTATTTCACACTGTCCCCAGTGTCTCTCTGTGATCACAGCAGAAGAGGTTGGCTCTTATAATAGGAAGTTTGTTTTCTCCTCCCACCTAACGCCTAATGGTTTCCTTGTGGTGACTCACTGCGGCTGTTGTGAGTGCATCTCTGCTTCTACAGCCTAGTGGTGGCCCTTGTTTGTCCATATGGCTACCTACTCATTCCAACCCTTTCACTCAGCAACCTCAGCTCTATTGATTTTGCCCCACGGGGGCCACGGGAAAGTTTTGATTATCCATATATTGTGTGTTGTCTGAGGAGAAGCAAGGGAACTACCTCAGGCCCCTCTACATAAGTATTTTCCTCAGCATCTACATTCTTACACTCAGGCATCACTTTTGACTTAATATTAGGATTCTCTGAGGCAAGTACAGTCTTTCAGCATCGCAGGGGTGGAAAAAAGACATCAGATATCAACCGCCTAGTCTTATAACCAAACGCCTTTCAATCTAACCCTTGTCTAGATCCAGAAAACAAAGACAGGATTCATATCTAAAATTTGCCTTTTCTTTTCCTCTACTTCTCTCATCAGCTTTTACCAACAAAAATGATATTTGTTTATCTCTTCTCTTTCTATATAACACTGTAATGCTCTATAATTTTTCAGTTACCTTATAGACTAAAAAAACAATGAAAAAACAAAAAAAAAAAATCACCAACAAAATTCTCTGAACTGAAACAACCAGGCTTGGATCCTAACATATAAAAATTCCACCTTGGGAATTTTGAGAAATCTTCTTCCTCTCTCCTCCAAGAAAAACTGAAACATAAAAAGCATTTGCTTTTAGCTTGTTTTCTCACCTGGACATTTATTACACAACTTTAGCACTATCTTGATATCCACAGCAAAGCAATGGCCTCCTTATTACAGCCAGATTCTGTCTTCCTTGTAAAGCATGGAGTACATTTCACTTTCTGGCTAAAGAAGCTTTAAATCAGGTAGGATCTAGAAATCACCTGGGACAAAATTATTTTGATTTAACATCTTCCTCTTATACAAACATTATTTTGAATGTGGTTGAAAGTCATTGAAGGATGTTGAGCAGGAGAGTGACTGAGTCATAACTACAGGTTTGAAAGTCACTGTCAGAGGGTTGGAAATTTTTACTGAACCAGGATGATCCTGGAGGTAGGGAGATCCATTCATTGCTAGATCAGTGATTGAGTGGGGGAGTAAGATGACTGTGATTTTAGACTATGAAGCTTCAGGTGAAAAAGAGAAGGTCAACTTGAGATATAATTTAGAGGTAATGTAGTGACTCATTGGATAAAGCAAAAAAGGAGCAGTGGCAGTGTCTTGGGCTTTATGTCATTTCTTGAGAGAGAAAATGGAGGAGGAAGAGCAAATTCTAAGAAGACAATTATCATCCAGCTTCCTTTGGGGATGTGGATTACCAATGTGGTATGGAAACCGAGAAGTAGATTCAGAAACGAAATATCAGCAGGTGATATGAAGGCTTAGAAAATGTAAATATATGGAGAAGACAGTTTAAATTTGAGGAAACAATTAATAGTATAAACTGACTTTGTATACTGTTGTGGAGAAAGTCAACTTCCCTCTTTATAAACACCAGTTCCTAAGAGGCAGAAGTCAATAAGCAGAAACATTAGACAATATATTCTCTACATATTATAAAATAGAATATCATTTTATATGTGCACATATAAAAATAACTGTTATGGGAACAGTTATTTGCCTCTTTTTATACATTTATTTTCCTTTGTATAATTCTCATAGCTTTTTAAATTTGCAGCATTTCCCCCCTTCACCTCTCCTCAAACAGTGTCTTTAAAAAGTCCTCTTATACTTAAAGTGCATGAAATCTTTAGAATTTCACATACTGTTTCCATGAGGGAATTCCTTCCTGGCATTTCTGGGAAAACTGATATGTTTTTCCAAATCTTAAACCCTGAGAAAAATAAGTCCAGAACTTTGGAAAACAGGAAAAAACCTAATTCTCCCACAGGAATTGAAGCTTAACAATCCATATAGGGAAGTTAGGGGACCAAGGAATTCACTGACATCAAAAAGAAAGTCAGACCAGGAAGCCTGGAAGGCAGAGCTGAAGGTTAAGGTTGACCTTGTCAGGAAACTGAGAAGGATCACATTAGGGAAAGCAGACACCACCAATAAAGTCAAAGCACAAATGATGAGCTGGAAAAAATATTTACAATTAAATCATAGAAAAGGGCAAATTTCCCTAGTATATATATAAAATTTCTACATGTTATTGAGAAAAAGAATGTTACTGAATCACAAAATTGGTGAAGGGTATGAGGACTTGATGGAAAAAAGAAACATAAATGTGTCTTCAGCATATAAAAAGATATTTAAGACCATTCCTTATAAAATAGGTGCAAATAAATACTGTAATGAGATACAGTTCTTTTAAAACCTAAATGATGGACAAACACTGGAAAATTTGGTAACAGATAACAAAGTGTAACCCAACTTTAAATAGCAAACCTCAATTCAACCACTCTCTACATATTCATTTAAAAAGTTAAAGTGACTCCATAGCACTTGTCAACATCTAACAAATTATATATTTTATTTGTGTTTGAAATAATCTGCATACACCAAGACAACATAGGCTGCATATACACAGTTCTTCCAACATCTAGACTTAACCTTTGTCTTTATCATCCAACCTAGTCCCTGAAGCCAGCAGAGTGCTACTAGGCCATCCTTTCTTCTCCTCCTCCTCCCTTTATCCTTATCCCCCTTCTTCTTCTGCTTTGCCTTCCTGGTCATCTTCATCTTCAACTTCCTCTTCCTCTTCCTACTTTGTGCCTGGCATGAAACTTTCAGCTATGTTAGGGAAAATTTTTTTCAGTGCAAAAAGTATCTGAGGATATCCAAAGCTCACTGATGTTGTAAAGAGTTAAATTCTAAAACTGTATTGAGGTGGGACACAGATCTTTATTTACTGTTGTTGTTGTTTTATAGGATCAAATAATTGTATCAGGGGAGGAAGAAGGTAGATGGCTGTTGTAATTGAACTCTGTATAATCTCCACTACATTTCGATAACTTAAAAAATGTAAGATTAGTTTAGAAACAACATGCCAGCGATTCTCCTGTTACTAGGACTAATGGTAACTTGAATCATTTCAATTATCATAAAGCTGAGGTAGGAAACAAACATGACTGTTGTGTTTTTAAAACACGATCCTTCTGAACTGCCCTTTTCCTTCTAAATGAAAGATAGTATGAACTACAAATTAAAATCAAATGG
This sequence comes from Physeter macrocephalus, assembly GCF_002837175.3. Lineage (NCBI taxonomy): Eukaryota > Metazoa > Chordata > Mammalia > Artiodactyla > Physeteridae > Physeter > Physeter macrocephalus. Next base: position 33,953,778 of record NC_041221.1, on the reverse strand, counting down.
CTTATAGTGAAGGTTTAGCCAGTTTACATAATAAATAGTATTTTCTTATCATTTTACATTAGTTTTCATTGATCTGTTAGGATATTTTAATTTTAGAAGAAATGACTGGAAATGTCAGAATAAGAAACACTTGGAAAAAAATGATCTGTCAACTAGTAAAGATAGACACCACAGTGGTCCTTTATATAAAATACTGAGAAGACCCACCACATTATAAAAATTCAAAACTTTTTAATTTTATTACTATTTAAGGGATTATTTAATTGGAAAATCATTTAAGGGTTTTTAAAATTTGATATAATATGCATATTTACAAGTTCAAATGAAGCATTTTAAAATGACAGTATTTTACTTTTATTTATTTTAACTCTTTTGAAGTATTCTTTGAAGACAATAGAGCCATGGAAGAAATTGTGGGATAAGGAAATAAAGGAATAAAATAAACAACAATGGGACTCATGGGAAATATTTCATATGCAAATAGATAAATTTTTGCTCAGATCAAACATTTTTTGTGTTCTTCTTCTCTCTCATCTCTTTCTAGATGCTAAATGTATTCTGTTTTCAAAATCTCACCTCAAATAGCCTCAAATATAAAATTTAATTTCAAAAGAGGATGAACTTGTAAAAGAAGAATGTACATGGCCTCCCTTTGGTGATAGCTTTCTGTCTATAAAGTGGGACATTTGAAAATAAAAAGAGGGGGACAGGGGATCCCAGAGATCCTTCAGAGATCATCATTGTTCTTCTCAATTTATATACCATGACAGGGAGATCCAGAGGCTCTATTTTTCTGTAGCACACTCAATGACTTAATTTTGCTAAAACTCACAATTTATCATGGATCATTTTCCAATCTTAAATATTAACATTTTCTCTTTGGTAAGAAAATCATTATTATCATGTGTCCTTTTCATAAACATTTCCTTGTCTTAAAAAAAGACTATTAATTGCAAAGATGAGAGCAATTCCATTAAAGTATGGAATACCATAAAAGGGGAGTGTTACCTTGTCAGTTTCAGCATTGTATATGCATTTCTAGGAGATTTCAAAATCTTTTCTGTTGCAGGTATGTTTTCTTTATTGCACTATTTTATACTAGAGCACATTGCAGGGTTAACAGTTTTTAAAAATGACTCATAATTTTGTGCACATCTCTGCCATATTATTACAATCTGCATTCTGTTTAAGGTTTAATTTTAAAAATAATTCCCTCTTATTAAAATACCCAACATTACATTATTGCTGGTCATGCAGAAAATTACTTTGCTGCAGGAAACAAAACCATCCAATATAATCTTTTCTCCTTATAGCAGGGGAGATAATTGGATTAATCACAAGTCAAAATCTTGGAAGTAGAATACTTTGTTGGCTAAACTGAGCCACGCTTGTCATTTAGAGATGCTAGATAATTGAACTTATGTGATGCTAGATAATCAAATGCATCCAGTCACCATAATAATGAATATTTTTAAAATCTTAAAATGTGTTAATTAGCCATTGAATACGAGGAGAAGCTGGATTAGCGCCATGGGGAACTAGGTGGCTTGATGAGACATCATCATATAACCATGCCCACTCAGGTAACTTTCTCCTCAGCTTACCTGATAACACTTTGTACATGTAAAGACACTTGATAAAGTAGAAAAGGTCTCATCCTGTGAATCTTTTGATGATTGGGTCTACTGCATGACTTTGGGTATAACATTAGATCCTGATACTGCCCCAGTGGCTTGATTCCTCAGTGGTTCTCTTCATACTTAGTAGGGTTCTTTTAAAATGTATTTTTTCAGAACAATGTCTATATTCATTTTTAGGAATGCAATTTAAAAATGAAGATTTTTACAAGACATTTGAGACTCTCTAGGCAAGTGTTATTATCATGAAATTTTGGATATAAGAAGAACGTTATTTCATATTATAGATTAAAAAAAGAGGTGCAGAGGGGCTATATTATTTACGGAGGAATAAAGCATTGTTGAAAGTGTTAGAATGAGAATTCACGTCAACCACACTCAGTAAAACACTCTGCACTACTTAAAGCTATCTAGGAGAATTGTGAAATGAATCACTTAGTGTATTTGGGAAATTATAAGAGGATTTTTTTTTAATTTAACTCTACCATAAATTTTTTAAATGACAAATCTAAAGTGTACCACAAATTGATCACAGCCTGGTAACTACCACCTATATCAAGATACAGAACCTCACCAGCACTTCAAACCCTCTCATATTTCCTCCTGATCCTTAACCCCTCTCCTCCCCAAAGGAAATGACCGTCTTGACTTCCAAACTCATAAATTAATTATATATATATGATATATATATTACATATATGACTTGTGTCCTTCATGCCTTACATAATTTATTCAAAATTATGTTTGTTGGATTCCTTGATGTTCAAATATATAGTTATAGTTCATCCAGTTACACAACTGTATAATAAATCATCATTTAAAGTTACCTCAAAATATCCATTCTACTCGTGATAGATTACTTATTTTTATTAATTTTTATTGGAGTATGGTTGCTTTACAATGTTGTGTTAGCCTCCACTGCACAACAAAATGAATCAGCTATACACAAACAGATATCCCCTCTCTTTTGGACTTCCTTCCCATTAGATTATTTATATTAATTAGATAGTACGGCTAATATGTTTATAATCATGTTAATAAAACTTTGGTGCAATAGTCACACAGTTTGATTATATATCAAGGAGTGAAATTGCTGACTGAAAGGGAATGTTTATGCTCAAATTGTGTAGAAAAGGCCAAACTTTTTCCAATGTAGTTATACCAATTTGCGGTCTGATCACGAGTGTATGAAAATTGTCTTTCCTCTAAATCTTTGCTTAACACTGATATGTTAGCCTTTTTAATTGTAACCATTCCAGTGGTGTGTAATTACTAGGTTTTTAACAATCTGATGAGCTCACACAGAAAATTTACTAAGATAAACCACATTCTGAGCCATAACACATGCCTTAACAAATTTCGGTGAACAGAAATCATAAAATCTCTGTCTTTTAATTGGGGTATTTAGGCCATTCTCACTTAAAGTGATTATCAGTATAGTTGGGTTAATATCTACCATGTTTATAACTGTTTTCTATTCATTGCCCTTGTTCTTTATTTCTTGTTTGTCCCTCTTTTGCTGCCTCCTCTGGTTTTAATTGAAGTTTTGTAATTTCATTTTATATACTCAGCATATCAACTATACTTCTTTTGTAAAAGTTTTAATATTTGCCCTTGCTTCTCCAATAAATATTGTAAACTAACTTTTAAACTGCTTTTTTAAAAGAAATTTTAAATAAATTTATTTATTTATTTATTTTTGGCTGCGTTGGGTCTTTGTTCCTGCACATCGGCTTTCTCTTGTCGCGGCGAGCTGAGGCTACTCCTCCTTGCGGTGCGCGGGCTTCTCATTGCGGTGGCTTCGCTTGCTGTGGAGCATGGGGTCTAGGTGCGTGGGCTTCCGTAGTTGTGGCATGGGGGCTCAATAGTTGTGGCTCGCAGGCTCTAGAGCGCAGGCTCAGCAGTTGTGGTGCATGGACTTAGCTGCTCTGCGGCATGTGGGGATCTTCCCCAACCAGGGCTTGAACTCGTGTCCCCTGCATTGGCAGGCGGATTCATAACCACTGCACCACCAGGGAAGTCCATTAACTGCTTTTAAAAATACCACTTCCCGTGTAGTACAGGCATCATATAAATATGCTCAATTTCTCCCTCCTGCACCATGCGACATTACTGTAATCTACTATAATTACTTGATATATTGTTAATATTACTTTACTTAGATCAATTAAGAATAAAAATAAAATATTTTATTTTAACTTCCTTCCTTCCTTCTTTTCTTTCTTTCTTTCTTTCTTTCTTGTTGAATTCTGCTTATTTATTTATGTAGAGCCAAGTAAGCAGATCTCAGGTACTATATTTCTCTGGATGAATCTATATCCAGATTTGAGGGTAGTTGGCATGCTCTGAAATTTTAGTTCTCTGCTGGATCAACAAAAGTTGATGATTTTTACTTTATCTTTTTCTTATTGTTATGGGAGCGATGACTCCCAAATATTTTACATGCTGAAGCTCACCCCAGAAATTTCCCAAAATTCAGTTTATATATTGATTTGTTAGCTTGCAATTTACTATAGTCACTTTACAATACTAATAACTTAGAGTATATTGGATTTTCTACACATGAAATCATTCATTTGTAAATAGTCACAGTTCTATTTTCCATTTTTTATATATCTTTTTAAAATTTCTTTCCTTCCCTCTCCTTTCCCCCCTCCAATGCTTTCATTGCTTTACTGGCTAAAACCTTCAGTCCAGCGTTTAAACTAATTAAAAGGTAAATTAGGAAATATTTGAACCAAATGAAATTTAAAACTTTGATATTTGTGGGGTGCAAGCAAAGGAGTGGTTAGTAGAAAATTCACAACTGCAAATGCTAATAATAGACAAGAAGAAAAAGAATCGAAAATCAAACTTTACAGTGTCTACTATTAAAAAGCTAGGAAAAGAAGAGGTTACATACTAAGCAAAAGCATACTAAGGTTACACACTAAAACAAAAGATTAGAGGATCCCACGTGCCGCGGAGCGGCTGGGCCCGTGAGCCATGGCCGCTGAGCCTGCGCGTCCGGAGCCTGTGCTCCGCAACGGGAGAGGACACAGCAGTGAGAGGCCCGCATACCACAAAAAAAAAAAAAAAAAAAAAAAAAAACTAGGTTGTAAGAAAAAGAGTAGACTCTACTATATATCTAACAAGTAGTGGATATTAAAGGAATATTATTGAACAACGTTATTCTACCAAAACTAAAACACTAAGATGAAATTGGCGATATCTTGAAAGACATGAATGATCAAAACTGATTTAAAAAATACAAAACCTGAATCATCCTACTTCTAGCAAAGGGACACAATTTTTCATTGAAAACCTTTCTATAAAGAAAACTTCAAACCTCGGTGGATGCACTGGTAAATTCAATTACAAATATAAGGACTGAATAAGACAAGGAAATATAAGGAATGAACCATTCTTGCATGACTGAAATAAATCCCACTTGATCATGGTGTATGATCTTTTCGATGTATTATTGAATTCGGTTTGCTAATATTTGTTAAAAAATTTTGCATCTATGTTCATCAGAGATATTCACCTGTAGTTTTCTCTTTTGTTTTTTGTCTTTGTCTGGCTTCGGTATCACGGTGATGTTGGCCTCATAAAATGAGTTAGCAAGTGTTCCCTTTTCTTCAGTGTTCTGCAACAGTTTGAGAATAATAGGTATTAAATCTTCTTTGAATATCTGGTGGAATTCATCTGTGAAACTGTCTAGCCCTGGACTTTTGTTTTTTGGAAGGTTTTTTTATTACTGTTTCAATCTTTGTACTATTGATCAGTCTATTCAGATATTCTATTTCTTCCTGATTCCGTCTTGGAAGGTTTGTATGATTCCAAGAATTTATCCATTTCTTCTAGCTTGTCTAATTTATTGGTGTATAGCTGTTCATACTATTCTTTTACAAAAATTTGTATTTATTTCTTTTGTAATTATTTCTTGATTTTAATGATTATTCAGTGATACTCTGATGGGCAATATTTCCCCCAAATCAATTTGAAATCCACCAAGGAACTGCAGTTTTCTTTATGTCACTTTGGACATGAATATCTCAGGCCACGATAAAGGAATTGGTAAGAATTGCGAATAGTTGACAAAATTATTTATAACAGTGATAAGTGGTGTGGGTATCTGAAAATGGATTTAAATCAGGTAAAGTTAATAGCTTTATTTCCACTTATGACAATCTTGATGACAAAAATATTTTATCAACCTTATGTCCTTTTTAAAGCCTTGTGAGAAATAGCAGCATACTGGCATTTCCAAGGATTCATTATTCATTGGCATAAATATGCATAGTGAGAGTTTTTGCAGGTGGATATTTACTGCAAATGTTTTAAAGAAAATCTCTGCAGAGTCCCACTACCCCCACCTCCACTTATTTCCATTAATGATAGTCTGTACCCAATTTGTGGGCAATGCACCATTCACAAAGTCAGTTTCATGTTCATCAGTAGGTGAATACACATAGACTGATTTTCCTTCTACTTCAGTGCAAAATCAGAGGAGATGCATGTGAGAGAAAACATTTCTCTGCTTTGCTAGAATAGCACGTTCATAATTGTATTTCCAAATATTGAGATAAGTAAATTGCAATTGGAATCTCATGGTTTATGCATCTTCTCGTCAACTAAATCCCTCAATTTACCTTTAAGATTTACATTGCTATGTGTAAAAAGCATTTTTTTCAGTTCTAATGTTTATCAATTATCTTTAAACAGCGAGAGATAGTAACATAGATGTCACAGTATCAACAAAGCATAAATCCATCTGTGTAACATAATGTGGAAGCGAGTACTATTTCAAAATCCACTTTGCAGAATTGAAATTAAACATCAATAGGTTGGAGACATTCTTGTCTTATTTTCTAAATTTAATTCATGTTGAACTTTTGTAGTTACTTTGTACAAAGAGTATAAATCTTAATAGTATTTTTAGTGACTTGTTTAAAGTGAAGAAGCTTTTTTTTTCCCCTAAGAGAACTTTCATGTAAATGTCAGCAGCTAAAATGCATAATTTTTTAATTGTTTGCTAAGATTTAATTAAATATATATTTTGCATTAACATACTGATAAGAAAAATCCATATGACTGAAAATAGCTATGAACACAAATATTTTACATCTTAAAAAGGAATCACTTTTCCATTTACTAGCATTTAATACATTTTGTTATATGAATAAAGTCACATGTAGAAATTCATAGAAAAAAATAGAAAAAATGTGCTAAAATGTTAGTGATGACTTTTTAAGTAAATTTATCTTAAGAACTTGGGATAATATCTGTCAAAAAGTTGAGTTTCATTTCGGTGTACTGCTTATTTATATCTTTTCTTGTTCTACAAATATGTTTTAAGGTGCTTTCTATCACAACATAATGTTAATAACAGTCAAATAACACAATAATAATGAATTCTTATTGAAAAGTATGAAAAATATATCTTCCAATAACACTTCATATTTATTTACTATTTCGGGTCCCACAAGAAACACATGATGTATTTAGTATAATTATTCATTGTCTCCCAAGGACCCATAGCTAGATAGTGGTGAACCAAGCATCAGGCAGCTGAACTTCAAAGCCTCACTTTAAATGGAACATCCACAACTTTGTCATCATGGAAAGCCGAAATGAGATGAGTATATATTAATGTCAACATCTAATACCTAGGTTAGACTCTTAAAAAAGATTTGAGCAGAGGAATCTAAATCACCACTTTAAAACTTTTTTAATAGCAGTTTACTCAGCTTTATACAATGTCATAGAATAATCCTCCTCACTTCTTGCATTTCTATGAGTAGAAATTTCCTTAAACTCTCCTGGCTACTTACCTCACTCCATACTCCCACCCAAGAGTGTTGTGTCCTATAGACAACAGGAAAGCTAATCCAATGACCTGAGTGTTGGGGATTCAGTCTCCTCCTTTCCTCTCCTCCCTTGTGGCAGATGTAGTTTTCAACCTGGATAAATGAGTTTGCAGACACAGATGGACTCTTCCAGGGTCTAACTGCCAAATGGAGAGATAAAGATTTAGAAAGGCCAATTAGCTCACAGACAAAGTTATGTTTTCCAATATAGCATAGAGAAGAGCATTTTCACATAGAGATCTTGCAGACTTTAGGGGACAGAACGATTTTGAATATTTTACCCTCTTTCCCACTAGGTCTGCAGGAAATCGTTCTCGGCAGGCAACATCTAGACTGCTCCAGCAGATTCTATTCCTCTTTTATGTTCTGAATTTCATTCAAGAGTTTACTGTTCAAAGTTCTGTTGATCGCTGTATTTTTTTTTCAGCGTAAAGTGTTTTTTGTTTTACTTTGTTTTGTTTTGTTTTACTTCTCTTCCAGCACTTTTGAGTTACTTATCAGAGAATGGATTTTAATTTTTTCTTCTCTACATACTTGTTGCTTTAGGCACTTGCTATAATTCTGTCCTGGTGGTGGTATGACCTTTTCTTCTGTTTTTAGGGCAAGCCATTTGGTATGATGAATAATTTATTCTGCTTGATTTTTTTCTTTTTTTTGGCCAGGAGAATCTTGAGAATTTTCCTTCCCAGTTTGAAAATGAACTTATACATAAACATACCCTGCATTATCTTTCCTGTGTAAAAATGTTAGTTACACTTGGCTGCAACTGTTCAAGGACTTTCAACTTCAGATGATTTCCTCCCAGTACATTATATCGATAATTCCCTTTCCAGACCTTGGCAGAAATTTACATGTTTTGATAAGCTAATGTTGAGCATATTCAGAACCTGTGTTTCCCAGCTTATTCCCTCTGTCTCTGGAATGAAGTGTTCTATCTAAGCACAATGTGCTCCAAAGAGGCCTTGCTTCAGAGCAGAAACAGTCTCAGGAGGAACAGGATATTTGACAAAATGAAACACACGTGCCATCAGGTGTTACGTATGTTCTAGGAAGTTTCAGCTTATCCTAAGTGCTGTGCCCCACCTTAACTTTGCCACTTACCAAACAGAATGGCTGACTTTTATGCAAGGATCCACATGTATTAATTCACCTCCTCAAACTCGTACGAAATGCATTCTGTTTAGATTGAAAGTTCTCCTTGCATCACCAGATAGTTCAGCTTTAACCCAAAGAATGCACTCACCTGCTCTTTTCTTCTGCCTGCCTCTATGTCTACGGACTTCTGAGCTCTGCATACCTTGGCGTGTCCTCTAGCTTTTGCTCCACTGACAACACAGACACTGTTTTGATCTGTGCGGTCAATTCTAAGACTATATATATATTTATATATATATATATATATATATATACACATATATATACATGTGTCTATCTATACTCTCAAGGAGTGAATAAGATCCACCAGAAAATTTCAATAAGTTGTTGTCTATGGTGATTATAATACTATCATAATTAGGTTACTTTATTTGGGGAATAAGAAATGTCTTTGAAATGAGCTTTGTACTAGTAAGTTCTGTTCCAGTCTAATTCTATGGCATTGTCAGATCTGGGACAAATGTAATTTATGGGCTGTTCTATGCATTTTATGCACAGCCGCTGGAGGTCATCCTCTAACTGTAATGTCAGTAGTTCTATGTTCTTTTCAAGAGAAAATCCAGAATTTGAGTCTTGCTGCAGAAACTGATTTGCAAAAGTATTCTGAGACTGTACAAAAAAGACAAAAGCAATTCAAAATACAACTCCTACTCTGTGTTTCTATATTTATTTTTTATTCCCCTCAGAATTGCATTTGAAGAATTTCCTGGCTGGATGCCAGTCCTATCCTAAGGCACTTTAAAGTGTTCTTGACAAGGCTGTTCATTCATTATATGAATACAAAAACAGTGAGCAAAAGAAGCCTGAAACTTAGCTCACCAGTAATTGCTTCTTTATTTTCCTGTTTCTTTATTTTCCTTTATTTTATATTTCTTTGCAAGCACAGCCAAATTTAATATCCTGGTTTCTCTTTGGCTGGTTAGAGACTAAAAGTGTTCCCTGAACAGCATCTTTCTATCTGGGCAAAGGAAATGTAGATTCTGCTACTTAAATCCTATCCTTTTATCACCACCAGACATAGACGTTTCAATCTTGATGTTTTTGTCATGATGATTTTGACTGTCTGCTTATGAGATCAAATCTTTCCATCATTTTCCATAGAATTGATGAGTCTTCATAGAAAATATTTTTCTGGAGCAGACTCTGTTATGCCAGTTTAATTATTCTATCAATTTTTCGTGCACTGTATTTAAAACATTTCTATTTACTTTTCCTGTTTAATTTATATTTTATATAATTATTTTTATCAGGATATTGAAAATTTTATAATTGTTATTTCATTCATCTATTTGTTTTACTCCACATGAAATTTGACAATTATACATAAGTTATAGTGGGTTTGCTATTCTGATGTTATTTCTACTGTTGAACAATAATTAGTATTGAAGCTGCAAAGAATAATGAGCTTTATTTGGGGGTCTTAGGAACTGCGATTTAGGAAACACAGATTCAGGTAAAACCTAGAGTATTCTAGGAAAGGGAAAGAGTCAGGAGCTTATAAAGGCAAAAGCCACAAGGTTGTTAAACTTTTCTTGCAAGAATTATGAGTGGCTCTGATGCAAAAAGGAAATATTTGTCCTTAAGGGATAGGCTATAACCAGTTATTTAGGGTAAGGGTCCGATAAGTATCTTGAGTTTCAGGAATACTGTGTGGAATTTCTGAATGGCTGCATTAAGACTATAAGTGGTCAAAAGTTTAGATTCTATCAGGCTGAGACCTACGTAAGTCCCACGTTCTCAATGGATTCCCGGCTCCATTTAAAAGAGCTCTCAGCAATACCGACGTCATCTTGATTTTTCTTTCATGCTAGCAAAGCTGCAGGTAAAACCATTAGCAGATTTATATCTTGCCAAAGATATTTTATTCTATCATTAGTTTTGAATAATCTGATTTTTTTCAAATGCAATTTAAAATGTTTAAATAATATTTGTTTTTATTCTTTTTGGTGTACCATGTATATTTTTCCAGATAACTGACACCCCCCGTCCCAGTTTCATTACACTGCTGTATACCAGATACAGTCAGCTGAGTTTTTAAATTAGTATTATTTTTCTCTACTGCTCTGTAGCATTTTTATAATTTATTTTTGATATTTTCAAGCTAAGTGGGCTTCCTCAATTAGTTTATTGTGGTGGTGGTTAGTAATTATTATGTGTGTGTATTCTAGTAATTGATAATGTTGTTTATGGTAATGTGGTCCAGAGGTACTTTTTGCTATAAAGTATATAAATGAAGCAAGTTAGTTATTATTTCTTAACTATTAACTAAGGAATAGTTTAGCTTTTTCCCACGAGATAATCTAGAATTGGTGTCTTCTATTTACTAATTTCAATGCCCACTTAAGTCTTCAGTATAATTGTGATTATTTGCTTATTTTACTTTAATGGTCCATATAATTAGCAGAAGAAAGATAAAATTGTTAGGGTCAAACAACGATGCCTAAATGTCCTTTGGGTCAGAATAAAAAGGTTAAGATATTATTCGTAAAGTTATGAAACCCAGAGGACTTTTTTTTAACTAACAATGGAGGTTATTATTCGTTTTAGTAAGGATATTTAAAGCAAATGTGTGTCTTAAAAAACATTTTATATATATTTTTTGAATTTGCTAGAGATGCTATCTTTACATGAAAAAACTACTGATTTTTTTTTTTTTTTTTTGCGGTACACGGGCCTCTCACTGTTGTGGCCTCTCCCTGTTGTGGCCTCTCCCGTTGCGGAGCACAGGCTCCGGCGGCATGTGGGATCTTCCCGGACCGGGGCACGAACACGTGTCCCCTGCATCGGCAGGCAGACTCTCAACCACTGCACCACCAGGGAAGCCCTACTCACTGATTTTTATTCAACATTTTTTCAAGACAACTATGAATTAACAAGGCCTAAACATTTTTAGGACATGCTTAGAAAATACTATTTTTTAAGCCAAGAAGCTCAGAGAATTGGCCATGTGATAATTTTCCCTTCTTCTAGGAAAAATAGCATGAAACTTGGCACCTTTCTTAACACAAGATACTGAAAAGATTTCTAGATATTTAAATCACGGAAATATTTTGTACATTTTTCAATAAAGTAAAATAAATAAAAATCTGTACTGCTTAGTAATGTTCTTTATTCTAATCAAAAATAATCATACTTGCTATTTTTTAAATTCCTTCTCCCCCCAGCTTTATTGACATATAATTTGTATATACATTACATAAGTTTAAGGTGTACAACGTGTTGATTTGACACTCTTACATATTGCAAAATGATCACCACCATAATGTTAGCTAACACCTCTATCAGGTCACATAATTACCATTTATTTTGTATGTGTGGTGAGGACATTTAACATCTACTCTCTTAGCAATGCCAAGTATATAATACAGTACGATTAACTATAATCACCATGCTGTACTTTCGATCCCCAAAACTTATTAATCTTTTTTGCTATTTTCATATTTCTAGTTTTTTAATAGGAAAAAACCATTTCTCAGTGACTTGAACAAAGAAAATATCATGTTGTAATTATACACCATCACTGTCCATAATTTCTGCCTGAGTGGAAGTGGTTAAAAATTGAACAACTCTTTATTTTGAATCTGTCATCATGTTCAGTTTCCCTGGATGGAGGGTGTCTTTTACTTGGGTACCTTTATTCAGATCTAAAGGTATACAGTGTTCCTTGTATCTGCCACTCCTATATTTTTTACAGTTGTCTTCCTAATAGCTAATCCCTCAATACTCCAATCCCCCATTGTAGTTCAACGTTTTAAGATAAAACTCCCCCTGTGCAAATTATCCTGTGGTTTTACTCTCCTGATTGGACCTTTATTGATAGAGTAGAATATCATTAGTGACAACATTGGCAGGTAGTGTTTGATACTAAGTAGTCTCCATCTATGGCTGCTAACGATTCCTCCCAATGTGTATGGCGTGCCAGTCCTCACATAAGAGACGAGTCTATTCATAATCCCCTTGACTTTGGACCAGCCCGTGTCTTGCTTTGACAGATGAAATGGGGCAGAAGAGATGTGCTGTTGTGGAATCCAGTAGCTGTACTGCACGGAAGCCAGGAGGGTACATTGAGAATGAAATACCATATCTCAAACCATCTTTCAGCTGAATGCAGCCTTGTAAGAGACTCCAAGTGAGACCAGAATAACGGCACAGCCGAGCAGGAGAAAACTCACAGAATCATGAGAAATAATGTTATTATTTTTTTTGGAAATAAAGTCATGTCATTGAAGACATAATTAGTTAAATTAAGATGAGATTATACTACTGTAGGGTGGGCCTCTAGTCCTTTAAGACTGATGCCCTTATAAGATGGCCCTATGAAGATAGAAGCACAGGAAGAATGTCATGTGAGGACTGTGGATTAGAGTGGTGGATCTACATACCAGGTAATTCCAGGGGTTGCTGGCAAAGCACCATAAGCCAGGAAGCATTCCTTTATAGGTTTCAGAAGGAGCATGTCCGTTTAGACCCCATGATTTTGGACTTCTAATATCCAAAACTGTGAGACAACAAATTTTTGTTGTTTAAAGCCAGTGAGTTTGTGGTACTGTTAAGGCAGCCCTAGGAAAGTAATACAAAGGTCGCTCTCTACCTGTCAATAATGACAACAACGACAGCAACAGCACACATACATACCCTACATAACAAGGACTACGGCAACAACAAAAACAATAAAACTGGAATTGCCTCCAAGCTCCTCATTGGATTTACCCCTATGTCTATTATTTCAGATCAGTGGCATAAAATCTCTCAGTAGAGACCATAAATTCTTTGTTTCTGAGAGACACTGGCATTCAAAAACTAGGGAGCTTTCGAAACAGAGATTATATTAATGGTTGGGGATACTGGAGAGAGAAATTTTGGTGGCAGAATTTTACTCTTTCTAAGTTGGGACATAGAGAACCAAGGTTAGTTTCTGTATAGGTTTTCCCCATTCTTCAAACTGATAGTAGGATTGGTTTACTGTGATTCTAAGGAAAAAATAAAAGTGTTCTCTCTTGAAAGAATGAAGAAAAACAGTGCAGCAACCTCTTCATTGCAAATGCAAAATGGCAGTCCCCAAAGACTTCCTGCCTCAAGAAAGAGATAAATATGAAATCGTGGTTGCCATATTTTTGAGGGCATATGTAAAGTTTTAATTCTAATGTGGAAATCAGAAAAGTAGGTTATGCCCAAAGGCAACACTCTTCTAATTATGATCTCAATTTAGCTATACAGAAATCAGAAACATTTTGGTCATTATTTATAGAATATAATTGGAATTATATATAGATTAAAACAAGGTGGCCACAGTTAGAACTGTGACTGACCATATTTTTACATTGAAAGATGATTCTTAATCACTCCTGATTCATATGCAGTCATTGATTTGGCTTATGTGATGTTAGGAGTCACTGGTAGCTCTGGATAGCAAGAGTAATTTGCTTTTTTTCTTGCAGGGCCAGCAGTTTGATTTACTGTTTCTCCAACCACCTGGGTATTTAAATTATCTGCCATGATATCATAATTCAGGAAGGTAGGCTTTAAACAAGTGGCCTAAATCTAATTCAAATGCTAAAGTTACTCATTATGCTGATGCCATTTTAGCTAAAAGTAATTATGAAATAATTGTGTTTGAAGCTCTGTCTTTCTTCATTGATTTTATTGCAGAAAAGGATAGGATATTATGTAGAAAGTAAGTTAGAGGTCATTCCAGACAATATAGCCAGTAATATGGGGCAAAAATGCTCAAGACCAAATAGACTTTTATTCTTTAGTCCCCTAAATATCAAAATCATACTTAGAAACCAGTTTGCTTATTTTATTTCTGGAAATGGCGTATCTCACATCTACTATGATTGTTCCCTTTCATCATATCATCATATTAATAAAATGTGTCAAAAGGAATATAAATCCTGAACAATGTGGTGTCTTAAAGCCTAACCATGCCTCCCATCTTCTGGTCTCATTTACTGACTCATTCAACAAGTATAAAGCACTCACTATACCCCAAGCACTTTTCTAGAAACTAAGACCACAATTATGAACAATTAATATCCTCAAAGAAATTATATTCTAATTGAAGACAGACAGCACATTTTTTAAAAGTTTAAAAGCATCATATATCAGATGTTAATAAATACTACAGAGAAAAATTAAGCAGGGTAATGAATTAGAAAATAATAGGAAAGAGACTTTTGTTTAATATGGGGTGATCAGGAATGACTGCACTGACAAGATAATACTTAAGCAGCAGTATTGCAGTGGTCAGAGCAGTCAGATTGAAGAGCATGGGGTGACCAGAAAATGAGAACTCCAATGTTAATGGAGTTCAATGGTACAACACTGGCAGAAGTCTTGAGTTGCTGCCTCCTGATATTCTAAAATCTTTGTAATCACTCCTTAAAAATATTCTCAACCTTATGGACTGCTTTACTAGTATTGCTTCTCAGATCATGGGAGATAATGAATCAGTCTTGGTAGAATTAAAAATAGGTTTTATAACACGTATATACATTCCAAAGTGCTTCTTAATAATATTTATTGATACATATTTCTAGATTGTGGCAAATGAATTATCCAATTGTTCAGGCCATTGGCCTTTCAATAATTGGAATGACAGACCCAAATCTCTGTGAACAGCCCCTTTCAGGCTCACATAGTTGAGATTATGACAAAGTTGAAATCTTTGGTTCTTCTGTAGATTCTCATGTAACTTATGGT
Source organism: Physeter macrocephalus (assembly GCF_002837175.3). NCBI lineage: Eukaryota > Metazoa > Chordata > Mammalia > Artiodactyla > Physeteridae > Physeter > Physeter macrocephalus. The sequence goes on along the minus strand of NC_041221.1, from coordinate 33,938,432 downwards.
AAAACTTCATAATAAATCAATATTTGTTGATACTCTGACAAGGTTGAAGGCATTTTCTGAGTAGCCGAAACCCCAGACATAGTCCAATGTGTGTATCAATGGATTGTGTTTGGAGGAAGAACTGCTGTCCAGTATCTTTAAAATTTAATTTAGAAATTTCTGCATTGAACAATAACGATAGTCCTAAGGAACCATGGAAGATGGCAACAGAGCTGCAATTTTCTTGTTCTGGTCTATAGTTGGTTGAGTCGCCTGGCACCCACACCTTCATAAGGGCCTACATTTTTAGGAAAATGTTAACTTTACATAAATATTTGGAAGCATCAATTTGGTTTTTCTACTTCTGATTTACATCATGTGCTTCAAATAGGTTGATGTCATGTCTTAAGATTTGTTTATTTTTTAATTAGTTTTCATTGAAGTATAGTTGATTTATAATTTTATGTTAGTTTCTGCTGTACAGCAAGCTGAATCAGTTATATATATACATATATCCACTCCTTTTTAGATTCTTTTCCCGTATAGGTCATTATAGAGCATTGAGTAGAGTTCCCTGTGCTATACAGTTGGTTCTTATTAGTTATCCATTTTATATATAGTAGTGGTCATATATAAATCCCAATCTACCAATTTATCGCTCCCCCCCTTTCCCCCTTGGTATCCATAAGTTTGTTTTCTACACCTGTGACTATTTTTGTTTTGTAAATAGGTTCTTTTGTACCATTTTTTTTAGATTCCACATATAAGCAATATTGTATGATATTTGTCTCTCTCTTTCTGACATATATACAATGGAATATTACTAAGCCATAAAAAAGAACAAAATAATGCCATTTCCAGTGACATGGATGGACCTAGAGATTGTCATACTGAATGAAGTACATCTTAAGATTTAAATCATAAGTTACGAATTTGCCTAACCCAAACAACCCTCACCACTAGCATGTTGGAGACAACCAGCAAAATATATTATTTTATGGGAAAATGGAAAAATTTACCGTTCATCTGGTAACACTGAATTCAACCATGTGTGATAGAGATTATATGCATATTGGTTCGTATAAAGGGATGGAATTTATGTAATGACAGCCATGGATCTATTTTGTCTACACTTTATCTTTATCTAGATGAAACTAAATCCTCACTGAAAATGTTCATCTGTAACTGGGTAACCATGAGCTCAGCAAAAACTCAATGGATCTCTCACTATTTCACTAAAAATAAGAAAAATAGTCTCAATTTTGGAGGATGATTGGAAATATCATCCACAGTTTTCAATGAAAACGTATATAACAAAGAGGATATAGAGTTGAAATAAGCTCAGCATCCATCTCTTTCTAAAATACAGAAGTAACTCGGGGAGACGATGTTCTAGGAAACTTTGACACTCTCACTTTGCTTGAGGAGATTTGAATTTTCAAATGTAGAACTCCTCCTTCTTCAATAAAGGTCAGGATTGATGTACTTTAACTTGTGATGGCAATTTAAAGCCCATTAGTTAAATGGGCATCTACATATTCTTTTCCATGTCCATTACTTAAGTTATTTAAGGTACAGTGAAAATATAACAAGATTATTCTGTTAAATAAAATGTCATACAGCTATCTTTACATATATTGGATTAAGAAAAATTAAAATGGCGAGGATTTAGCTGACACCTGTGCCTTTTTGCACACCAAGACAGGTGACTGGAAAAAAGAAAATTGTGAAGTTTCTTCTGTGGAAGGAACCCTTTGTAAAGCAGCTATCCCATATGAAAAGAAATATTTATCAGATAACCACATTTTAATATCAGCTTTGGTGATTGCTAGCACAGTAATTTTAACAATTTTGGGAGCAGTCATTTGGTTCCTGTGCAAAAGAAATTTGGATTCTGGTTTCACCACAGTTTTTTCAACTGCACCCCAATCACCTTATAATGATGACTGTGTTTTGGTAGTTACAGAGGGAAACGCATATGCTGTTCAATTTGACTAAGATATTGGCAATCTCAGATTAAAACATCAAATACCTTGACGGTGACTCCTATACAAGATTTCAATATAAAACCTAACAGTGAAAAAAATAAAACTTCTAAATTAATTTTTAAAAATTTAAAAGAGGGGCTTCCCTGGTGGCGCAGTGGTTGGGGGTCCGCCTGCCGATGCAGGGGACGCGGGTTCGTGCCCCAGTCCGGGAGGATCCCTCATGCCGCGGAGCGGCTGGGCCCGTGAGCCATGGCCGCTGAGCATGCACGTCCGGAGCCTGTGCTCCGCAACGGGAGGGGCCCCAACAGTGAGAGGCCCGCGTACCCCCCCAAAAAAAAAAAATTTGAAAGAACACCTAGATCATCTCTCAACAGAGGTGTATCATGTTACAAACATAGGCTGGTTGTATAAGGCGATATAAGAAGGCAGTTTCAGTCATCTAAACTTCCTTAGTCCTGGCAGACTCTGTTCCACTGATGAATAGATGTTATTAACAGAGATTCTGTGGTGATGTTAAGAAACTGAAAAATAATAATTTAAAAACTAATAATCAGATATTTAGAACGTGAACAGGAAGCACTACTTAATAGATATTACACTCATTTGGGTTTAATTTTTAGCTATTTTGTACGATAAATTTCATTTTAATCTGGTCATGGAACCCTTGAATTTGCTTCTAGGTTATGGTTATATTCCCTTTATAATATTCATGTATTAATCGCATCAAACAATCACACCGAGGTATTTATTCCTCAGTTTTTACCAGATGGTGTATGTGTGTTTCGCACTCTAGAAATCTTGATTAAATACAGTTTAGAAGACATCTAGTGGTGGCACCATTTATGATGTAGCTTTAAGCTACAAGAGGAAAAGATAGAGTGAGAAATAGGCACAAATATCTGAACATTTTATTGAGAAAATATTGCTAAGAAGAAAACAAACAAAGAAAAGAGGGATAAGATATTTCACATACCATTTCAATATTAGGAATAGAAGTTTAAAGAGAGAATAAATGAGATGTTGGGATTATACCCATTTTAGTAAACATAGTGATCATAATACTCCAAAAAGCAAAACAAGTGCATGAGAATGCAGTGGACTTCCTGGTTGGAAGGCTGCAAGTAGTACTGGAATCAGCTTACGTTATAATAAGAGGGAGCCTTTGATGGGAATCTGCTACTGAAAAACATGTGATGACTAAACTGCTTACAAGTTAGAAGTAAACATTATTATTACAGCGGTTTTGTCTACGTATAATTGAATTTTTAGTAGCTAAAATAAGAGAAGAAACTTGAACAAACAATTTCTCTCCGGGTTCAATCTCTCACTCCCTTCATGAGATAAAAAATGAGATGGACTAGAACATTACATTTTTTTCCCAATTTCCAAACATAGTAACTCATTGGAAGCTATCAGGAGGATTATCGTCTGACAAGGGACTTGAGGTTTTTTTGTGCTGTGTGTGGGTGTGTGGGTGTGTGTGAACTTATATATGTGAGGACTATGGACAACATCAAATACAGACATGGATCTCAAAGGGGTTGGCTGACATTTAGCAGTTATGCTCATCAGGGGAAAATGGCTAAGAAGTATCCAAAGGGTTTATCCTTCAAACCTGGGGAAAAATGATTAATATACACCCAGTTCATTTATTGGGTATTGGAGAACTTGTCCTCTTTTACCAATTTTAAGGATGGGCAAGTAAAAAGCATTCAGTTCAAAAATGCACCCCCAGTCAACTCTTTCTTTCTGCAGCACATTGCTTTGTTTTATTTTCCCATGACTCCACTCTAATTTCTCTCTAATCTGATCATTGTCCTAAAGCCCAATAATATCTTTCTAATTGCTCATTTAAAAAGCAAGGTGAATTTTTCTGGCTTGAATCCTAATTCCATATATCTAAAAATGACAAATTAAAATAAGTTTTCAAATTTACCTCAGAATGTTTCATTGGATTCAATATTTGCATTCTCTTTGTGGAAAAAAATCATTTTGTAGTAAATTGTTTTCTTTAGTGTTTAAACCATATTTGTAAGGACTGTAATAACATTATAAAGCATTTAGCTTTCATTTATTGGGATAATTAACATGTCATAATAATTATTTTCAGATGCTGTTTGTAGGAAACATGCTTTCAGAGAACAGCCTTAATTTCTCTTATTCTGATATTTTAATAAAGAAAAGGATTTTTAAGTCACAGCTGCGATTTTCAACTTCAGTTCTGAAAAGCAGTTTTTGTAATATATTTTTCCAAGCTATATATCTGATACATAATCTCAATTTTAATTTTCATTTGGTCTATTTATTAAGTATAAAAAGATTGATTTTACTCATCTAAGAAATTCAAAGTAAATTAAATAGTATGAAATAAATGTTAAATAAAAAGTTTAAATTGTCTTACATATTATAACATTAATACATTGCACAATTAGGAAACCATAAAGTAGTATTTTGTAATATGCTAATATTAAATTGTGTTCTAAAATATCATATTTTATGTAAAAATGGTGACAGAATATTTTTAAAATTCCTAAGAAATTATATTAACATATAATCAAAAAAATCATTGAATTTTGCTGTAAGTGAAACTATGATATTGGATGATTTTGAAATTTGCATACTAGAAAAAATTTCTCTATCCTAGTTCAAGCGTGAGTGAGTTTCTAGGAAGATAGTAGAGTATTATAATTTTTGAGTCTAGATACAATATAAGCCTGAATAAAGACACTGCAGCGACAGTGGATTTAGAATACAATGGCTTAGTATATAATACATTAAGATTGTAGGACCTTTAATATGACAGTGATGACTGGATATAGGTTTAGGGAGAAATTTTCTAGAATAACTCTCACTTTTTGGGTAAAACTGGACTTATTACATTGTCATTAGCCCAAATACCCTCAACTAGGAATGTTTAAAGAGAAACCAATATTACTGTAGCAGGGAGGAAGGGAGACAGAGAAATCATTATGACTTTGGCTTTGAACTTGTTGAATGAGAGATTCTATGTGATCAGGTTGTAGTTGACAAATGTATGTCAGAAATCAGGCCTGGAGATAGAGAGTTGGGAGTTATGGTGGTAATTATTGTTGTCTGAGTGCCCTGCTGTGGTAATAATTTTATTCACAGTTTTCTTTTAATCTTCCAAACACTCTCATATGTTGAATTCTAATAACCCATTTTAGGAATGAACTCTCAGAGGGACATGGGTATAAAGATTGTTTCTCAAATTTTCCTCCAGAGTTACAAAGTGAAGTAGTAAATGTCAAAACTTACTCAAGTCTAGATCTGTCTTATGCAAATCCCATGTTAGTGCCCTTTGAGATAGACAGTTCATATCCAGTATCTGGGAGAAATGGAGCGTCCAAAACAGAGCTCTAAGAAACATCCACATGAAAATTGCAGAAAAGAAAACCTGCAAAGAAAACAGAACTTTAAGAGGAAAACCAAGAAAGAGAGGAGTCATGAGAGAAGAGTGGAGTGGCAAATATGTACTATTTGTCAGTGAGCTTGATTTTGAAGAAGAAGAAGAAAAAAGGAATGTACTGTAGAGGATGAAAACAATGACCAGCCATGACATGTCACAAGTTTGCAAAGTAGAGTCGTCAAGTTATGTGGTAGGGAGAGATAGAAGATTGTCGAAAATGTTTTACGTTTTCAGGAAGTTTGCTTGTGTCCTCCCTGGAAATCTGGGTTTTATCCAAGTCAGAACAGCGAGCACTCCGTGAGACTGCCTTCCAATTTAGGAACCTGATAAGTGAGCTTCCTAGTAGTGATGGACTTATATTTAATTAAAATGAATTAATTCTGATTTTTAATAAAGTAGGACAGTAATAAACATTCGTGAAAATAACTTTATTCTAAATGTGCTAATGTTTATTCAGAAGGTTATAACTATGATGGTCAAAAGGCTTAGGAATATAATTATGTCTGTGATGAGCACCATGTTAGAGATTGATTAAAGATAAATCTAAGGTAAATGGAATAATATTTACAATTATTGGAGAGAGCCTATTATTTATAATGGTCACTTTATGATATCTAATTTGAACAACTGCACAAGTTGATAACATTTTCCCATTTTAACATTAGCAAATAATCTCATATATGCTAAATAACTTGTACAGATTCATTCAGCTAGGAAATTGGAGAATTTTCCAATTCTATAATTCCAATTCCCAATTCTGGAGTTCGAATTTGGTTCTCCTTGGCTTGAAAGCCCATTTTTCTAATATAACACAGGAAAAAATATCCTGATTCCTATGGAAGTTTTACTTCTTTTTAACAAGTGCAACTCAGGTGTAACATAAAAGAAACTTATCTCCTGATTAAAATAGTTCAGTATTACTTTCATAAAAAGTTTTTAATGGAGAATGATACAGAACGTTCAACAAATTGAAATTTTAGAAATATACTGGTATAAGCCAGTGAGTCTTTGATGCATTAAGAACTCAGAGAACAATGCTCTATTTCTATTTTTACTATATATCTTTATTTTACCTCTTATTCTGTAAGGGCAAATATCAAGCTTTTTCTAATAACTCCTACTATAATATTTATTGACTATTTAATTTTCCTATATGTTTAATTATATTTATAATTTCTTTTACTATTCAACTATTTGTCATTAACTATGAATTCCACAAGTCCCTGTAACTCAGAATAATAAAGTAATATTCAAAGTTTTCTCAGTTTATATAATCATTTGGATATATTATTCTTGTAATCAATTTAAAAGTTCAGATCAATAAATCTGGATCTTTATTTTTCAACCCATAATGTGAACTCTCTCATCCAAAACTCCACCTTCTATATCACTGTGGTAGGTAGAATAATGTTCCCTGAAAGATGTCCATGTCCTAATGTCTTGAACCTGTGACTTTAAACTTGCTTGACAAAAAGGGCTTTGCAGATTGTGAGTAAGGTTATGAATTTTGAGATGGGAGATTATTCTGGATTATTTAAGTGGGGTTTCCCAGCTCTATTCTGAGAAGACAAGGAAAGCATGATCGGAGAGATACTGCATTGTTGGCTTTGAAGAAGGAAGGAGCAGTCCATGAGTCAAGGAAGTAAAACCACTTCTAGACATTAGAAAAGGCAAGGAAAAAGATACTTCAGAAAGGAATGTGGCCTTGCCCACACTTTTGTTTTAACCAGTGAGAACTATTTAGACCCTGACTGCAAGAATTATAAGATAATAAATTTATGTCATTTTAAGCCACTGGGTTTGTGGTAATGTAGCAATAAAATAAATAATACAGCCACTGAAAAGTCTAGTACTATCGTTTTTTAGCTCTTGAAAACCCTAGAATATGCCTCTTCTCCTATCAAGAATCACCTTGAATTTAGAAAAAAGTGTGTGTGGCTATTGTGTTCCATAGCTTGCCTTGTACGTGTTTCTCCATACTAGGCCATGGGCCTTGGCTTCTGTGTTGTTGCCAGTCTCCTAGGACTCAAGAATTCATTTCTCTTTCCAGATATCTCACTGCCCCATGCAGGCACTGGAGGAGGCATATGTTGTGATGACCGTATTTACCTTTACTCTCCTGTCACTTCTAACTTCCCATTATACTGTAGAAGGCTGTGTATTGGTGACTTTTGCTTAAGATTCTGTAGAACATATCAAGAAAGCAATGCCATGTAGAGCAGGGACACCTTAATAGACAGTATTAGATAGTCTCACAGCTTGCATTATGGTGTGTTTTATGAGCCTTTTAAATAAGTATTTGCTATTACCATGCCTGAAAACCCTTCAGCCGTGCTACAATTTGAAATGTGTACTAGAAAAAAAAGAAAAAAGAAATGTGTACTAGATAAACGTTTTGTCTTTATCCTCAGATACCAAACTCTACCCTCAACTTCTCTTGTCTTGTATATTTAATCATTCAGCTGAAAGCCATTTAGTTCTTATTGCAACCTCGACTTAAATTTTGCACAAATCAATGAGAGACATTCTAAATCAAAGGATTAGTATTCTGTTCTATAAACTTAACAATTAAATAAACTGTAAAAGTTTTATAATTGTATTTTTTAAATAAATTCTGTATGTATCAAATTTCTAAGCACTACATATCCAAGTACCATGTGGTCCTGTAAGTCAAAGTTTATATTATATTATATTAATTATATTATAGTATATTAGTAAAAGATTATATTATCTATCTATATCTATATGCTTTTCATTTTCAGAGAATATTCCCAAGTTTTGGGTTCTATTTTTTTCTCTTAATTACACACGTAACGATAGAACCTACAGGAGAGTTTTTAAAATGAAATAGGTAAATACATAGTGTTCAACAGTATTCACATTTCTTTCCCTTTCCTCATTGCATTTCTTTCACATCTTTCCTCCTTTTACTCCTTTGATCTCAAGAATATACACATTGCTTATCTTTGCTCCTACATTTTAGTCATGGTCAGGTATGTGATGACTAATAAGCAATGACAGAATTTCACATTTTCAAGATTTGCATTCTGGATTGTTTCAATGGATGAAGGTGGGGGAACATTTCTTAAAGCAAGATTTCATTGCTTCCAGTGCCAAGAACAAGGAAAGATAAGAAACTAATAGTATGTCTACTTTGTTACTTGAAATTTTTCAGGGGTATAAAGAGAGCCAAAAATAGAAATTACTGTAATTATAGTTCAAAGAAAGTGATATCTCACCTTATTGGGAGGGAATCAGAAAGATTGTTTGAAGGAAAGCAAGGCACATCTATAGATAAGATTCAATAGTTAGAAATAAGTGAAAGAGCAGATATAGAAAAACAATGTTAGCAATGAAAATAAGAGATTCAAAAACAAACAACCTGTATGTGATACAAGGTAGTATCCAAATTCATATGAAAGTTAAAGATTGATAAGTCCTTGACAAGTCCCTTTTTCATGACCCTTGTAGCTAACCCAAACCTTTGGTATGATTCTTCCTCCCTCTTGATCTTTCTTTTCATTCTCAACAAAAAGCCCTTCTTCACAATTCATGGAGAAAATTATGACCATCAGGAAATATTTCCTTCAGCCTTCTAGTTCTCTACTTACAGAGTTATAGGTAATCCTATCCCATTGTAAATACTCTGTCAAATATTACTTTCTAATTGTCAAATCCAGTATATACAAATCTTCTTTTGCTTACCAAATGTCTCTGTTTTTTACAACTTGACTATTTCTTTCTGGAAGCTTTCTGCTCTCTTGAATTCTTTGCCCTCACACTCTGTTTTTCTTCTAAGTTTTTAACAAGCTTTTTTTCAGTTTTCTTTCCTACATCTGCTTGTACAAGTGAGAATTCACCAGAATTCTAATTTTGAGGTCCATCTCTTCTTTCTTTTATTTTCTTTTTCTTTCTTTTTTTAAAATTTATTTTTTATACAGCAGGTTCTTATTACTTATCTATTTTATACATATTAGTGTATATATGTCAATCCCAATGTCCCAATTCATCCCACCACCACCACCCCCAGTTTCCCCCCTTTCTGTCCATATGTTTGATCTCTACATCTGTGTCTCTATTTCTGCCCTGCAAACCAGTTCATCTGTACAATTTTTCGAGGTTCCACATATATGGGTTAATATACGATATTTGTTTTTTTCTTTCTGACTTCCTTCACTCTGTATGACAGTCTCTAGATCCATCCACATCTCTACAAATGACCCAATTTTGACCCATTTTATGGCTGAGAAATATTCCATTGTATATATGTACCACATCTTCTTTATCCATTCATCTTTTGATGGGCATTTAGGTTGCTTCCATGACCTGGCTATTGTAAATAGTGCTGCAATGAACATGTGTGTCTTTTTGAATTATGGTTTTCTCTGGGTATATGCCCAGGAGGTCCATCTCTTCTTTCACTAAATATTCCTCCCTGAATTGTTGTCCAAAACTGATGACACCAAATGCCACTAAAATTCAATCATGTCCAAATTTAAACCTCACCACACATAGTTCTTTGGAGCTCTAGATCTACACTTAGAATATCCAACTTGAATCTCTCCCCCAAGGATCTAGTAACATTCTACTCATTATTTGGGAACCATCTTGTATGAAGCTAAATCTTGTTAATATGGTCACGGTCTTTAAAAAATTTACTAGTTTACATCTTTGTAGTACAATAAGAAAGAGGCAAACTTGCTGTTAGCTATTAACATCCAATATTATTATGATGTTAATTTCTAGAGTAGGGAACAACTTTTGACCTGCTAGATTATGTGTAGCAGTATAATACTTCATATTAAATATTGTATTCCTTGGATGTGGTGTAGTGAGGGAAAACCAATTGGAAAAGTTTCTTGTCAGGTTCATAATCAGTCCCTCTAAAGAAGGTAAAAAATTGTGTTTTGTTTTCACATGACCCAACTTTAGTGGCCACAAGTTGGATTGGTGGTTTGAAGCTTATCAGTTTCAAGGAGTTCAACTTAAACCTAGCCAGATAAGAGAGAATACAAAAGAAAAAAATATATAATTTCCTTCTTATGCCTCTGACATTATATATCTTATGAGCTATTAAACTTGAAAAGTACTGAATCATGTAAAACATAGGGAAACATAAATATGTTAATATATATAATTAAAGATTACTGATAGCAACATAAAAAATAAATACTTCATTAGCTGATCTTTCTGTTAAAGTTTTTTAAGTTATTCGTTCATTCAATGTCTGTTAATAGTATATATTGGGTATTTAATTAATATATGTTAACCAAATACATTCTGGAGTCCAATATCACTTTATATATAAAAAGTACCTTAAAATTGTGCAGGCATTCTCTTCCAAAATTTCACCTTAGCAGTCCTTAAAAGTTCTCATATGACCGTCATCAACCTGAGCCTGTGAAGTTAGAAATAAAAAGAGATAAAAAAGAAGTTTGTTGCTGACCCGAAGGTATGTATGCTCTCATTTTTGTGAGTCTATTAAAGTTTGAAACCTTGCCGAGTTTGATGACACTGTGAGATACCACCACTGAGAAAAGCAGAGTAGGGCAATTGGGTGGTTTATACAGATAGAACTAAAAGTAAAGTGAAATATTTCCCTTCACTGTGTTCAGAGATTGCATGGGTGAAAATGACCAATTTTATTGACTCGAGTTTCTTAACAAAGACTGCCATGTCTTTCATTTTTGATGTAGTAGAACCTGTTTGAAAGGAAAAAGTTTCAAAAGTAGACACAAGTGATACTACAAACTGATTTACTGGAATCTAGCTGGTACACAAACTGGGTCCCTTACTGACAATGACTGGCCTGTGCTCCTGAATTAACTTTTTGTAACCCCTTGGTGTCTTCTATTTGAGTTATAACAATAAATCTGCTAAATGCTCTGAAATTCTTCATCTTAAAAATACCTTGTTTTGTATGATTTTGAAGAGCTGAAAGGCATCTAAATTTAGGCACACTGAAATCACTTCAAAATAAACAATGATATTCAACATGTGTTTGGCTGAAATAGGAATTCACATGTTTTAATTGGCTCTGGATTCAAAGAATTATTTATTTTAAAAAATGTGATTGACCTAATGACTAAGTATAAAGCCATGGGCAAAAACTCAACCTTTATTTCTTTATATATTCAAAAGGGATTGCACTAAAATCTATTATTTTACTAAAATATGAGTCTTTAAAATCTTGAATTATTGTGATCTGTTGTCCTCTTTAAGTGTTTGAAATAAATCTGAGATTTAGTATTTTTCCCCGTAAGGTAAACTCTCAAGGTACGCATTATCTTTGCACTTATGTGAAATAAAAACAAATTTACCAATTAAATATATTGGTAGAGTTTTATTACTAAGGAGGAGACTAAATATATGCATTCTTCTTTCAACTCCCAAATCTCTGAAATTTAGAAGGCTTCCTTAAATTATGTTGTAATGTATGGCTCTCAAAGTCACATGGAATCGTGGCTTTTATCATCCTGACTTTAATCCATGAAATAAAGCAACAAGAGGTGAAATATATTCAACAATTTACTTTTATTTATCTTCGTAGTGCAGAAAAAAATATCTTCTTGCCTATTATTTTCAGAAAGTGTATGTATAAAATCTGTTACATCAGTGATTGAAGGGATATACAAATTATTCTATCAGTATTTGAAAAACAGTGGTTCTCTTAATTATTTTAAAATTGAAAAGTATCATTATGTTTAAAATATCTATTTAGAAATTTAGAAATTCCAAAACACTTTAATAATCATTGTATAAAACATCATTAAATTCCTAAGCAAAGAGCAGCTATTAGCCATTTTATTACTCATATCATGACCAGACTTTTATCACCAACTAAAACTGTGATATTACTAAAAAGTTTACTCTTACTTTCATTCATCACAATTAATACCTCAAATCATGGAAGATTAACATGAGGAAAAATCTGTCTGATTTTAAAACACAAAAATTTGTGTATATATGTTTAAACTTTTAAAATCAATTCTATGCAGGTAAATTGAAAAAACATGTAAGGGAAATTCCCTGGGGCTATAAACATAAAAAGGGAATGGATTGAAGGATAGTCATATAAGTTGATTTTGCAGCTGTAAATGGCCCAATTATATATTTTACTTTTCTTGGTAATTGAGGAGTTGTTTTTTCTGCCTATAAAAACATATCACATGAAATCTTATTTGAATTAAAAGCATGGACCTGGAACCTGAATATAAAGTCAAGACTCATGAAGTTATACAATCTTAGACAAAAACAAAAATATTCCTGCTAGCACAGAAAAAGCACCATAATATTTAGCTTTATTTGCCTGAGGTTTAGGTAAGGAAAAGAGTTTCTATTGAGAATTGTAACCAGGGTCTATTGCTCAATTTGAGGTAAGGATTAATTTGATAGTAATCACGTGGTCTGAAAATCCAAAGCCAAGAACACAACAACAGAAGAAATGGTTTTAGGATAGTGACATCCTTTTGATATCTACTACAGACAAGCATACTATAGGAAACTCCTCTGAAAGAACAACCTGCAATCTTAACTGTACATGATTTCTGCAGAGATACTCCTGAATGCATAACAATTTAGAGTCAGCAGACAAAACAAACAGTAGGATTATGTGTTCAAAAAGTTGCATATTAAAACTATTAGATGTAAACATTTTAAAGACATAATCACAGACCCTACAGATTAAAAATTTTTTAAATATGTTATGAAAATGTTTATGCAAGTAAATTAAGACATTTAGATGAAATGGATGGATTGCTAGTTAAATATAATTTACTATTAGAAGGAAAATAAAACATCTGTAAAACTCTTTATTTATTAAAGAAATTGAATCTTTAATTGAAAACATACTTATAAAGAACTCTTTATGCCTAAAGAGCATCCCAAGGTAAATTCTTCTGAACTGTTAAGGAAGAAATAACCCAAACTTACAAAAACTGTTCCAGAAAATTTTAAAAAAACCTTTTCCTGATTATTTTTGTAAGCCTTGATATTAAAATTTAACAAGGATATCACAAGGAATAATAACTACAGGCCAATATCTCCAGTGAACATAAATAGAAAAATTGCAGTCAGAATAATGGCATGTGGAATTAAAAGATATACAAAATGACATTACATCATGTTTACAGTAGATTTATTTCAGAAATGCTTGGATGTTAAAACATGTAAAACTGTTATTTATCACAGTGAAAAAATAGAAAAGAATATAATTACAACAACTTAATAAATTTTTGGAACAATTAAACCCATTAATGAAGATAAAAAAACAAAACCCCAAAGTCTCAGCAAACCAAGGGGAATTTTTCTTAAACTGATAAAAATATATTTAAAAAAACCTGACAGCACACAGCACACTTAATGCATAATTTTGAAAACCTCTAATATCATGAGTGAGATAAGAATGTTCTCTAGTAGCAGTTATGGTCTAAAGTGTACTGGAGAAAACAAGAGAAAGGGAAATTTCTCCAAGCAGCCTCAGGAGCAGCAGATTAAATCTCCACTATCACCTTGAGGTACCCTGCATCTGTAGAATACTGGAATAGACAATGAATCATCCCACAATTGAGGTGATAGACTTTGGGAGCAACTGTAGACTTGGGCTGCCAGGGTCTTGGCACTCTGGCCAGGTGTCAGGCCTGTGCCTCTGAGGTGGGAGAGCCGAGTTCAGCAAATTGCTCCACCAGAGACCTCCCAGTTCCATGTAATATCAAACTGCAAAAGCTCTCCCAGAGATCTCCATCTCAATGATAAGATCCAGCTCCACTCAACGACCAGCAAGCTACAGTGCTGGACACCCTATGCCAAACAACTAGCAAGACAGGAACACAACCCCACCCATTAGCAGAGAGGATGCCTAAAATCATAATAAGGTAACAGACACCCCAAAACACAACACCAGATGTGGTCCTGCCCACCAGAAAGGCAGGATCCAGCCTCATCCACCAGAACACAGGCACTAGTCCCCCGGACCAGGAAGCCTTCACAAGCAACTGAACCAACGTTAGCAACTGGAGGCAGACACAGAAAACAACGGGAACTATGAACATGCAGCCTGCAAAAAGGAGACCTGAAATACAGTAGGTTAAGCAAAATGAGAAGGCAGAGAAACACACAGCAGATGAAGGAGCAAGGTAAAAATCCACCAGACCAAACAAATGAAGAGGAAATAGGCAGTCTACCTGAAAAAGAATTCAGAGTAAGGATAGTAAAGATGACCCAAAATCTTGGAATCAGAATGGAGAAAATAAAGATACGTTTAACAAGGACCTAGAACTAAAGAGCAAAGAAATAATGATGAACAACACAATAAATGAAATTTAAAATTCTCTAGAAGGAATAAGTAGCAGAATAACTGAGGCAGAAGAAGGGATAAGTGAACTGGAAGATAAAACACTCGAAATAACTACCACAGAGCAGAAAAAAGAAAAAAGAATGAAAAGAATTAAGGACAGTCTCAGAGACCTCTGGGACAACATTAAACGCACCAACATTCGAATTATGGGGGTCCAGAAGAAGAAGAGAAAAAAAAAAAAGGGACTGAGAAAATATTTGAAGTGATTTTAGTTGAAAAGTTCCCTACTATGGGAAAGGAAAGAGTTAATCATGTCCAAGAAGCGCAGAGAGTCCCATACAGGATAAACCAAGGAGAAACATGCCAAGACGCATATTAATCAAACTATCAAAAATTAAACACAAATATATATATATTAAAAGCAGCAAGGAAAATCAACAAATAACATACAAGTGAATCCCCATAAGGTTAAAAACTTTAGACAGAAACTCTGCAAGCCAGAAGGGTGTGGTAGGACATACTTAAACTGATGAAAGGGAAAAACCTACAACCAAGATTACTTGTACCCAGCAAGGAACTCAATCAGATTTGACAGAAAAATTAAAACCTTTACAGACAAGCAAAAGCTAAGAGAATCCAGCACCAACAAACCTACTATACAACAAATGCAAAAGGAACTTCTCGAGGCAGAAAACACAAGAAAAGGAAAAGACCTACAATAACAAACCCAAAACAGGAAAATGGTAATAGGAGCATACATATCAAAAATTACCTTAAATGTAAATGGATTAAATGCTGCCACCAAAAGACATAGACTGGCTGAATGGATATAAAAACAAGACCCATATATATGCTGTCTGCAAGAGACCCACTTCACCCCTGAGGACACAGACAGACTGAAAGTGAGGGGATGGAAAAAGATACCCTATTGCAAATGGAAATCAAAAGAAGCTGGGGTAGCAATTCTCTTATCAGACAAAATACAATTTAAAATAAAGATTATTACAAGAGACAAAGAAGGACACTACATAATGATCAAGGGATCAATCCAAGAAGTTGATATAACAATTGTAAATATTTATGCACCCAACATAGGAGCACATCAACACATAAGGCAAATGTTAACAGCCATAAAAGGTGAAATCGATAGTAACACAAACATAGTAGGGGACTTTAACACCCCACTTTAACCAATTGACACATCATCCAAACGAAAATAAATAAGGAAACACAAGCTTTAAATGATACATTAAACAAGATGGACTTAATTGATATTTACAGGACATTCCATCCAAAAACAACCAAATACACATTTTTCTCAAGTGCTCATGGAACATTCTCCAGGACAGATCATATCTTGGGTCACAAATCAAGCCTTGGTAAATTTTAAAAAATTGTAATTGTGTCCAGTATCTCTTCTGACTACAACGTTGGGAGACTAGATATTAATTATAGGAAAAAAATCTGGAAAAAATACAAACACATGGAGGCTAAAAAATACAGTACTTAATAACCAAGCGATCACTGAAGAAATCAAAGAGGAAATCAAAAAATACCTAGAAAAAACAGACAATGAAAACACGATGACCCAAAACCTATGGGATGCAGCAAAAGCAGTTCTAAAAAGGAAGTTTATAGCAATATAATCCTACCTCAAGAAACAGGAAACATCTCAAATAAACAACCTAATCTTACACTTAAAGCAATTAGAGAAAGAACAGCAAAAAAAACCCCAAAGTTAGCAGAAGGAAAGAAATCATAAAGATCAGATCAGAAATAAATGAAAAAGAAATGAACGAAATGATAGCAAAAATCAAAAAAACTAAATGCTGGTTCTTTGAGAAGATAAACAAAATTGATAAAGCATTAGCCAGACTCATCAAGAAAAAAAAGGAGAAGACTCAAATCTACAGAATTAGTAATGAAAAAGGAGAAGTAACAACTGACACTGCAGAAATACAAAGGATCATGAGATATTACCACAAGCAACTATTTGTCAATAAAATAGACAACCTGGAAGAAATGGGCAAATTCTTAGAAAAGCACAACCTTCCAAGACTGAACCAGGAAGAAATAGAAAATATAAACAGACCAATCACAAGCACTGAAATTGAGACTGTGAATAAAAATCTTCCAACAAACAAAATCTCAGGACCAGATGCCTTCACAGA
This sequence comes from Physeter macrocephalus, assembly GCF_002837175.3. NCBI lineage: Eukaryota > Metazoa > Chordata > Mammalia > Artiodactyla > Physeteridae > Physeter > Physeter macrocephalus. The sequence goes on along the minus strand of NC_041221.1, from coordinate 33,921,572 downwards.
CTAGTTCTATCAAACATTTATGGAAGAGCTAACACCTATCCTTTTCAAACACTTCCAAAATATAGCAGAGTGAGTAACACTCCCAAACACATTCTTCGAGGCCACCCTCACCTCTTGTTTTGATACCAAAACAAGACAAACATGTCATTAAAAAAAAGAAAACTACAGGCCAATATCGTTGATGAACATAGATGCAAAAATCCTCAACAAAATACTAGCAAACAGAATCCAACAGCACATTAAAAGGATCATACACCATGATCAAATGGGGTTTATCCCAGGAATGCAAGGATTCTTCAATATATGCAAATCAATCAATGTGATACACCATATTAACAAACTGAAGAATAGAAACCATATGATAACCTCAATAGATGCAGAAAATGCTTTCCGCAAAATTCAACACCCATCTGTGATAAAAACTCTCCAGAAAGTAGACATAGAGGAAACTTACTTAAACATAATAAAGACCATATCTGACAAACCCACAGCTAACATCGTTGTCTATGGTGAAAACCTGAAACGCTTTCCACTAAGATCAGGAACAAGAGAAGGTTGCCCACTCTCACCACTATTATACAACATAGTTTTGGAAGTTTTAGCCACAGTTATCAGAGAAGAAAAAGAAATATAAGGAATCCAAATTGGACAGAAGAAATAAAGCAGTCACTGTTTGCAGATGACATGATACTATACATAGAGAATCCTAAAGATGCTACCAGAAAACTAGAGCTAATCAATAAATTTGATAAAGTAGTAGGATACAAAATTAAAGCACAGAAATCTCTTGCATTCCTATACAACAAAGATGAAAAGTCTGAAAGAGAAATTAAGGAAACACTCCCATTTACCACTGCAACCAAAAGAATAAAATACCTAGGAATAAACCTACCTAAGGAGACAAAAGACCTCTATGCGGAAAACTATAAGACACTGATGAAAGAAATTAAAGATGATATAAACAGATGGAGTGATATACCATGTTCTTAGATTGGAAGAATCAACATTGTGAAAATGACCGTACTACCCAAAGCAATCTACAGATTCAATGCAATCCCTATCAAATTACTAATGGCATTTTTCACAGAACTAGAACAAAAAATTTCATAATTTTTATGGAAACAGAAAAGACCCTAAATAGCCAAGAAAATCTTGAGAAAGAGAAAAGGAGGTGGAGGAATCAGGCTCCCAGACTTCAGACTATACTACAAAGCTACAGTAATTAAGACAGTATGGTTCTGGCACAAAAACAGAAATATAGATCAATGGAACAGTACAGAAAGCCCAGACATAGACCCACGCACCTATGGTCAACTAATCTATGACAAAGGAGGCAAGAATATACAATGGAGAAAAGACAGCCCCTTCAATAAGTGGTGCTGGGAAAACGGGACAGCTACATGTAAAAGAATGAAATTAGAACACTCCCTAACCATACACAAAAAGGCACTCAAAATAGATTAAAGACCTAACTCTAAGGCCAGACACTATAAACCTCTTAGAGGAAAACATAGGCAGAACACTCTATGACATAAATCACAGCAAGATCCTTTTTGACCCACCTCTCAGAGAAATGGAAATAAAAACAAAACTAAACAAATGGGACCTAATGAATGTTAAAAGCTTTTGCACAGCAAAGGAAACTCTAAACAGGGCGAAAAGACAACTATCAGAATGGGAGAAAATATTTGCAAATGAAGCAACTGACAAAGGATTAATCTCCAAAATTTACAAGCAGTACATGCACCTCAATATCAAAAAAACAAACAACCCCATCCAAAAATGGATGGAAGATCTAAATAGACATTTCTCCAAAGAAGTTTTACAGATTGCCAATAAACACGTGAAAGGATGCTCAACATCACTAATCATTAGAGAAATGCAAATCAAAACTACAATGTGGTATCACCTCACACCAGTCAGAATGGCCATCATCAGAAAATCCACAAACAATAAATGCTAGAGAGGGTGTGGAGAAAAGGGAACCATCTTGCACAGTTGGTGGGAATGTAAATTGATACAGCCACTATGGAGAATAGTATGGAGGTTCCTTACAAAACTAAAAATAGAACAACCAAATGACCCAGCAATCCCACTGCTGGACATATTACCTGAGAAAACCATAATTCAAAATAGTCATGTACCACAATGTTCATTGTAGCTCAATTTACAATAGCCAGGACCTGGAAGCAACCTCAGTGTCCATTGACAGATGAATGGATAAAGAAGAGGTGGCAGATATATATAATGGAATATTACTCAGCCATAAACAGAAATGAAACTGAGTTATTTGTAGTGAGGTGGGTGGACCTACAGTCTGTCATACAGAGTGAAGTAAGTCCGAAAGAGAAAAACAAATACTGTATGCTATTCCACATATATATATGGAATCAAAAAAAAAAATGCTGCTGAAGAACCTAGGGGCAGGACGGGAATAAAGACGCAGACGTAGAGAATGGACTTAAGAACACAGGAAGGGGGAAGCATAAGCTGGGACGAAGTGAGACAGTGGCATGGACATATATACACTACCAATTGTAAAATAGATAGCTAGTGGGAAACAGCCGCATAGCACAGGGAGGTCAGCTCGATGCTTTTTTTTTTTTTTTTTTGCGGTACGCCTGCCTCCTGCATCGGCAGGCGGACTCTCAACCACTGCGCCACCAGGGAAGCCCTATTGGAAGCTCTTTAATACTGAATTCAGGTAGCTCAGTCGTAGAACTCAAACCAGCAAGGATTTGACATAGTCTCCTCAAAATTATCCAGATATGGTGGGTGTAGCTGTAAGATTTCACTAGGTAGTGGGGTGGCATAGGGAGTGTTGGAGGGAGATACAAGAGAGAGGAGATATGGGGATATATGTATATGTATAGCTGATTCACTTTGTTTTAAAGCAGAAACTAACACACCATTGTAAAGAAATTATACTCCAATAAACATGTTTTTAAAAAAAAGAGGAATGAAATATCACGTGAAACAGTGAATAAAGTATCACATTCCCTTGGGAAAAAAAAAATTGGGGAACCAACTGAGTTTGGAAAAACTTATGTAAAAAAAAAAAAGTGTACTGGAGATTCTAGCTAATGCAATAATGCAAAGAAATAAAATAAAATCTGCAAGGACTTGGAACCAAAAAAATAAAAACACCATTACATTATCCCAAAGTATGAATGTGCCTGTAGAAAATCTAAAATACTTTATACATAAATCGATTAAATTATAAATTTGTGCTTCCTTGTTTTGTCTTGATTTGTATAGCTTATTTCCAATATGTATTTGGAAATTCCTATGTCCAAGAATAATAAAGTCTTACTTAATGAACAAAGTGAGGGGTCAGAATTTGTCCTCCCAGGTATTAAAGGGAAATAATTAAGTGGGTGTGGTACTGATGAAGAAAGGCCAGTAACAATGACAAAATGGAACACAGTGCTATACTAAGAAATATGAGAGATCAATGTTAAAATTTGGATATTATTATTTTTTTTTATTAGTTCTTCTCCTGGGGCATATTCCTATAAATGGATTTGGTTTTTAAATCGTGCTTACCTTCCACTTTACCTAAATTGCCAAATTACTCTACAAATAGTTTGTGACAAGTCACCTATCCATGAGTGATGAAGTAGAATCCATATTTCACAATATTCTCAGCAATGCTTACAATGCTGAAATTTAATTATTAGTTCTTTAATCCTTCAAAAATGGCATATTTTTGTTTTAAATTAAACTTCATGCTTCATTGGCCATGTTGGTCTCTGTTGTTGTGGCTATTCATATATTATTTTGCTGTTTTTGCCTAAGAAAGGATTCTTTGTTTTGCTTATTGATTTGAACAAATCTTTATTTTTCTGATAAAAGTAATAATGATTTTTTAAAATCTTCTTCCATAATTTGAGTTGGATTCATGATTTACTTTTGATGTCTTTCATTGTATAGAGTTTTATATTTAATATAATTATATATCAACATTTGCATTATAGATTAAAATGTTTATTACTAAGAAATGCTTTTCTACTATAAAGATATTCTCTTAAGCCTCTTCTAAAATGTTTAGTTTTTTCACTTTTTATGAGGATAATTTTAAACTGTAAAAAATGTTAACATTTATGAGGATAATCTACCTAGAATTGAATACTATAAGAGGGAAATAAATACAATACTTTATTTTACATGGATAACCTGTTACCTAAGTACAATTCATAGAATTGTACTTAGGTACAATCCTTTACCCACTTATTTTTTTCAACTTTTCATTGAGGAATGACACACAGTAAGAAAAATATTCATATCACAGAGCACAGTTCACTGATTTTTCACAAACTGAAAGAAAATACATGCAATGAGAAAAAGATCAAGAACTATGAATTACTAGAGCCAGAATGTTAATATAATACATATTTTCTTCTCCTCAAACTAAAAACAACCCAAATGCTCATCAACAAATGAATGGATAAATAAATAGAGGTTCATGCTTGAACTAGAAGATTATAGGGGAGATAAGATGAATAAGCTAAATTCCCCAAGATGAATAAGCTAAATTCCCCTAAATCAACATGAATAAATCTTAAAGAAAATATATTGTTGACAAAAAAGAGAAAGTCACAAAAGGATAGAATATATAAAACTATATATATACATATATATATAAAGTTTGAAATCATGCCAATGTTATACTTAAAAAGTAAACATAAAAGGAACATGGTAATGATAAACCCAAACCAAGTTAATGATTATCTCGTTAACATTTTATTTACAAAATTATTGTTTTAAACTGAGATTTAAAAATTTTACTCTTTGCTGCTTTCTAACATGAAGGTTTAATGCCATATATTTTAATCTAAAATTTTCATTAGGTATACTACTAATTTTAATAGATAGTGCTTACATTAATTTATGGTTTTGCAAGTTTTGTAAATAATTTGATTTTTAGCTTATGGTTTTTCAGTTTTTATATTTCTAATTAAATTCTGCATTGTTCACAATTATTGATTCAAAAATTTATTAATAATTCAATTTATTGGATTTATACAGAATATTTTATACATTTAATTTTGGAATAAAATAAGAATTTTTGTATAAAGTTTCATAAATATAAGAAGCGTTTTTAAACAGAATATTTTCTCTTTTTTGGGTGAACAGTTTATTTAAATATTCAATCAAGCTTACGAATATGTTTTTTTAAATGTCTTTACCTATTTTAGTGTATTTTAGATTTATTATTTCCTATCCAGCTATACCCAGATTAAAATTTTCTATGAATATGAATATTTTTAGGCAATTATACAAGGTTCTGATTTATGTTTTATAAACATAAATGTATATATACTATGTTACTAGGTATATATACAGGTTTATGATTGTTATATTCTCTATTCTTTATTTTAATGAATTATCATCCCTATCATAATTTTACTTCAATTTTGTCTTTAGTTACATTGCTATTCTAGAAATAAAAGCTAAGAGGCTATTTATCAAAATATTGACTTTTGCAGATTCTTTTTACCTCTTTTCAAAGATGCTTAAATGTATTTTACACATATTCATTCTGTATATTGCCTCACCTTTTTGTTCTGTGGTTTCAGTGATTTGCTTGATTACAAAATTAACCACAATATCAATGTTCACTGAACACCTGCTCTGTGTCAGGCACTGCTCTTATGTGCAGTCAACCAAATCAAAAATCTTTGCTCCTATGAACTTGTGTTCCAGTGTAGAAAACAGACAAGAAATGACATGGGCAATGAAAAAATAGAATATGCTTGATCATAATAAAAAATAAGTGGAAACAAAAATCAGGGAAAGGAGATAAGAAGTGTCTATTATGGCATTGGGGGCTCCAAATTTAAGTACGGTGGCTAAGACACTGCACTGAAAATATAATGTTTTAGAAAAGACCTACTCGTCTTGCTAAGGCAAGAGATGTGCGAGGTAAAGTGCCCAGTCAAAGGGCACAGAAAGTGCAAAGGCCTTGACCCAGGGAACAAGCCTGAAGTGGAACACAGTCAGTCACATGTAGCTTCCTTGCTGCTTTCCTTGTGTCTTTATTGGAAGCTTTTTTTTTTTTTTTTTTTTTTTGCCGGGGCACGAACCCCTGCCTCCTGCATCGGCAGGCGGACTCTCAACCACTGCGCCACCAGGGAAGCCCTATTGGAAGCTCTTTAATACTGAATTCAGGTAGCTCAGTCGTAGAACTCAAACCAGCAAGGATTTGACATAGTCTCCTCAAAATTATCCAGATATGGTGGGTGTAGCTGTAAGATTTCACCATGAGCCATGTGGGTTCAGCTCTTGCTCACCAGCCTTGCCTTCAGAACGTCTTCCTTTTACAATCTGGGTTTTCTCTTTCTTCCTGTTGACCTAGCATATACATTTAACCTTTATTTATCACTTCAATCAATTTTGTTGACTATAAATTTATAGTAACATTTTCAACTTACTTTTCCACTTAAAAGTATTTTAAAACTTTTTCATAATATAGTTTTAATAACTACACGTTAACCCATCACAGACATATCAAAATTTACTTAAATTGTCATGTCATTGGCCATAATATGCATACAAGGGAAATAAATAAACCATTGAGACCTCTTGAATTTTTAAAGGGCCCAGTAAAAACACTTCTTTAAGCCACCTGGGACACAAACATAGGAGTCTGACTAATAGAGGAATAAGTGGCTATTTTTACTGATGAAATTGATATAAGGGTAAATCATTTTTACCCAGAGGGTAGGACCTTTGCCCTTAAGGTCACACATAACCACAAGCAGGTCAGAAAACATTCTTTCTGCAGGTAAGAGATCTCCAAAGAAATGGGAGAAGATGTATACTAAATTCTGCATACTAGTTCTCTTCTCCCCAAATCAACCACCAGGAAGGATAATGGGGCTTGAAACCAGAAGTGATTCTCTAGAGAACCTCCAACTACACAGAAATATGAAGCCAGGGGAAAAGAACGTCCCTCCTACCCAGAGCCCATTGTTTAGGAATTTCGAGAGGTACTTTACATTAAAATGTCCCTACATTTAATCCTATTGAGTAGTTTTTGCTCTGAATATTAATGAATACACCAATTTAAATGACCAGAATACTTAAACTGTTTAACATCAACACTCAGAATACTGGTAATTCCTGCAATTTCCTCAAGACCAATGAGTAAGTGGTTGAGTTTTGGATAGACAGTGTGATTTACACAGACTGGAAGGAAGAAATAAAGGAAACTACCTCAGATATAAAATCACTTTTCTTCTCTTAGGACAAAGAAAATTGATTACAGTTTGAGATAACAGTTTTTCCTGTTTCTATTCTTCAGGTCTTGAAAAATCCCAGCTACCACTTTCAGCCACAGGATCAATATAAATTAAGAACTGAATAGAGAGAGATTTTGATTTTGATACACTTGTATCCCTGTTATTGTCTTTTTACATACACATGCACCTTATTTTCATGTGCTTTGAGTTTCAGGATTTAACAAATAATGATCCAAGATGCCCAGTTAAATGTGAATGTTAGACATGTAATTTTAAAATAGAAGTACATCCCAAATATTTAGACAGATGTTCACTAAATCATGAACAATTATCTATTGTTACCATGTGTCACAAGCAATATTTGAGATATACTTATACTTAAAAAGCATAATATTTAATTAAAATTCAAATTTACCCAAGCAGCCCAGATTTTATCTACTAACTTGTATTGGTCCACTGTTCACTTGTAATGGTTTGGAATTACACATGGAAATGGAAAAACCTTATTACACTTAAAAGTGTCTACACATTTAATCAAATACACTACTTTCTTAACAAAGCCTGTAACTTTATAATAAGTTTCTAATAAATTTAATTTTAAAATAAGTTAAAACAATAGGAACTTTTTTTTTTTTTTTTTTTTTTTTGTGGTACGCGGGCCTCTCACTGTTGTGGCCTCTCCCGTTGAGGAGCACAGGCTCCGGACGCGCAGGCCCAGCGGCCATGGCTCACGGGCCCGGCCGCTCCGCGGCATGTGGGATCTTCCCGGACCTGGGCACGAACCCGTGTCCCCTGCATCGGCAGGCGGGCTCTCAACCACTGCGCCACCAGGGAAAGCCCATCAATAGGAAATTTTAATAGTACTTGTCTATTTTCCTAATCTGCATCTAATCAATGTCAGTATACTTTCCTATATTTTTATTAGAAAATAAAATAGCGTCTGCTTTGAGTAAACATTGACTCCAGCATACTACCTGTTCTGACAAGTTTACTTTGCTAAGGTTTTATTATTTCCATGAAAAAATAAAGCCCCAAATCTCAGTTTAATCTTAACTGCAAGTTAACCAATATGTAACACAAAGTATGCTATTATGGTATAGGACATAATAGGAAATAATCAAAGATTGTCTCAGCTACCATGATAGAGTGAAAATATACTGTTACTAGTAACTTTCTGTTTACAATTTACTAACTTTTCCAGATAGTAAACTTTCTCAATAGTATATAAATGTATATCTACATTTAGAAACAAAACAAAAATAACAGACAAATCTGACCTCAAAAAAAAAAAATCAATGATTTCTAGAACACCCCTAACATATAGGCTTTTAGTACACAGAAACAAATAGCAATATCAGGGAAAGAAGAAAGTAAATTATATGGTTTGGGATTTGGTGCAGGTTAATTGTGAAATATCTAACATACCTTCTGCATTTTGTAATACTGTAAAATATGGAGATTTAATATTTTAATTAGATCATGTTAATAGCAACAGACATATTTTAAAGAAATCTTTTTAAAAAAACAATGCATTTCTTTCAAGTTGACCTGAAGGGCCAGCAGTAGATGTTAAAATTGTAGAGATTATTTAGTTAAGTTTGATAATTTAAGGCCACTTTTATACTTTGAAATAAGAGCCTCAGAGATTATCTAACACATTTTTCTACAAAGAGAAAAGAACATATTTATAAAAATAAAAACTCATGGTTATCCAATAGGCAGGTGGTTTTGAATTATGTTAAATATAAATAGATTGAAGGCCTGTAAGTACCTGTAGCTTAGATGTTTTATTTCATTTTTATTATTAATAAAAACAAGCCCTTCCTTGATTTTTCAACAGACATGTAACAAGTATGGGTAGGTTTTAACAACCTGTTTACAAGTCTGTGAAGAACAAATGATGAAAGACAGAAATGGAAACAGCAGATGAGATGGATTTGCTTGCCTTGTATTTCCAAATTTAATTTGACAGTGATATTTTCAAGTTTCTGATGCCTGGATATGTTTTCCTTTCTGGAGATCTGAATGTGAGGTTTATATTCAAGGGATAATCAAGCAATAAATGCTGAAGGTAAAATTTCATACATTCCCAAGCATATAAATTATTTTCTCAAAATCGCTTCATTTTCAGGAGGTGACTACAGGCATTTATACCTATTAAGCCCAGGGGGCTTCTGGTCCATTTACTTTACACTCTTTGGTTAGAGTTTTCTTATCTCTGGAAACAAATTGAAAAAATTCAATAAGTTTATCATGTCTCTTACCACCAGAAAAAGAAATCCTTCCTTGATTTTTCAACAGACATGTAACAAGTATGGGTATGTTTTAACAACCTGTTTACAAGTCTGTGAAGAACAAATGATGAAAGACAGAAATGGAAACAGCAGATGAGATGGATTTGCTTGCCTTGTATTTCCAAATTTAATTTGACAGTGATATTTTCAAGTTTCTGATGCCCGGATATGTTTTCCTTTCTGGAGATTTGAATGTGAGGTTTATATTCAAGGGATAATCAAGCAATAAATGCTGAAGGTAAAATTTCATACATTCCCAAGCATATAAATTATTTTCTCAAAATCGCTTCATTTTCAGGAGGTGACTACAGGCATTTATACCTATTAAGCCCAGGGGGCTTCTGGTCCATTTACTTTACACTCTTTGGTTAGAGTTTTCTTATCTCTGGAAACAAATTGAAAAAATTCAATAAGTTTACCATGTCTCTCACCACCAGAAAAAGAAATTGAAAGTAATTTCAGCTGATATTTTTAAGAAGTTTTGCTTAACAAATATAATATGTGAAGTAACTCTCATTATTCATTTTGTTCATGGGCTTCACTAATTAATTACCTAATTAACAATGTCAAACTATTCATCTCTACCCCTTGAGTCAGAGTTTAGATATCTTTAGTGAGCTCCATTCAATGAAGTAACTAATATCTCATATACTTTCTCCACCTGAGATAATATAAGTGAACACACAGTTGTTGTCATCAGGGAATATATCATCTAGGAACAATGAACACCTACAATCAGCAACATCAAATAATCTGTAGTAATAAAAGGCAAGCCAAATGCAATTTATTCCAGCCCCACTTCCTAAATCTCTGAAGAGCCCAGAGGTCCTAGAAAGATGTTCTGGTCACTCACACACACACACACACACACACACACACACACACACACACACACACACACAATCAGCTCTCAGATCTAAAAATGTCTTTATTTTTTAGAAAATGGCTTCCATGAAGGTTAAAAAGCAATCAGGGATTAGCAGGCAAGATGGCGGAAGAGTAAGACGCGGAGATCACCTTCCTCCTCACAGATACATCAGAAATACAGCTACAGGTGGAACTGCTCCTATAGAACACCCACCGAACGCTGGCAGAAGACCTCAGACCTCCCAAAAGGCAAGAAACTCCCCACGTACCTGGGTAGGGCAAAAGAAAAAAGAAAAAAACAGAGACAAAGAATAGGGACAGGACCTGCACCAGAGGGAGGGAGCCGTGAAGGAGGAAAGGTT